>NW_016158007.1:27274-138149 GCF_001687245.7 Rhagoletis zephyria
AGCGTAATCTTCGGGCTACACGAGTGTTTACACAATTTAACATTACTAAGTCATGTACATACATACACATATATATACATATGTATGCATGTAATATATGCAAATCTCACCAACTCTGCCGTCTTCAAACGGTCGGTCCCTTCATCCAGCGTCAGTCGACTACAAGCGACAGCCCAACTCCTCTGCCGCTCCAACAATTCTGCCACAAATTGGTGCTCTACACAACAAACAACGACACACTCTAATAAGCGCCCACAAACCCACAAGCAAACTAGCCCTGCCTGCCTTAACATAACNGCGACGAAGCCCAGATCAGCATGCAATCACAAATGCCGACCAGCGATCGCCCGCCGCCGAAGGCAGTGAGCCAGCAATGGCAAATAAAGTGACTTACAACAAGGCAACCACAATTGTTTGGAGGCGCTTAACCAGGCGACAAGCCGAGAAACTGCTAACTACGAGGTTATATTTAGAAAACGTTTGGCGTTGTTTCCTAGCTTTGTTTAAGCAACTCAACCCAAGCGCCAAACGATGCGCCAACAAAATAAAAACAAGCATTCAAAAAAAAAATACATATCTTCTCAAAAATCGTCTACTAAGCGGGAATGATTGGCGTGCAATTGAGTGCCGACACTGGTGAGCAATTTTTAAGAAAATGAGTCAGCAGTAAAAACAGCCAAAAGAGCAACAACTTAAAATACGCCTTAGTTAAATTGCAAAAGTTCAGCCAGCGCTAGCTGCGGCTAAGTTGGCTACGCTTAAAATCAGGCCCATCAAGCAGCCGTTAGCGCTTAGCACCAAAGACGCTAAGACGAAGCTGAAGCTGAAGCGGGCGAGTGCCAAACCAACAAGCCGAGTTACGAGCGCAATAGCCGCTGCTACTGTTGCGGCAGACGCTTCTTATGTAACAGACCCACTTATGCGAGCGCCGCTTACCGCAACGACAGCGGCAGCAGCAACGGAGTCGCGTCGAGGCCAGCGCCAAGCGGTGTTAATACGGCAGCAACCATTCGGCCGCACCAGTCCCCCAGCAACAGTTTCGGCACGTCATCATCGCCATCATCATCTTCGCCATAGTTGCCGCCATCGTAAGCATTTGACTTTGACATACTTTTCCAAAAGCGCAGGCCATAACAGGCGAGGTAACAACAACACCAATACCGACACAAGTAAAGAAAAAAGATAAATACGAAAACAAGTGAAAGAAATCGCGAGCAAATACCAAATAAAAATAAATCAACAAAGAGACAAAATATTTGGCTAAGAAAAACTCGTAACTCTTAACTCGTAACTCGTAACTCGTAGCTCGTCTCAGTAGCAGGTAAGAAAGAGCGCGCGCGCTCGTCTCCACCGCACAGAGAAGTGCCTAAAGTAAGGCAAAGAGCGCACTCACTACATACTCGTACTCGTACTCGTAAAAATGTTTGTGGCCAAATTATCAATGAGACATTTAGAAGAGTGTTTGGCATTACATGAGCAAACACCGGCGAGTGCGCGTCAGAGGGTGGCGTAATAATGGCAGCAAACAAAAAGCGAAAATAAAAGCGCACACAGATGATGGTGGCGAACGCCGCAACACATTTCGCCACTAGCAACAGTAACAGCGCTGGCAATGTGGCCACAACAACAACAATATTGCGCAAAAAGCCGGTTTAAGTGACGTTTACACGAGCGGCGTAGCGCTACAGCCAAACGAATGAGTAAGCGGCGTCCGAGCACGTTGTTCCAAATGTTATTTAGTTACTTGGCGCGCGGTTGTAATTGCTGATGTTGTTGTTGCTATTGCTGTTATTGTTGTTGTTGTTGTTGCTGTGATTGCGTTGTGCGTTAAATTACATAAGCGTTGACTGCCAAAAAAAAAAACGCTCAGCATTAAAGCCAGCCAGCGTCAATACGTCTATGATTACAAAAAAAAACAACAGCCATGGCAGATTTGTATAAAAGTAAAAAATAATTAAAAAATCCATTTGACCATTGGAATGAGTACATTTCTCAGGCGTAAGGGTATGCATGTGTGTGTGTTTGTGTTTCTGTTGAGACATACACATACATATGTATGTACTTTTGTATTATGTGTGTAGGCAGGGACGATTGCTAGCTGGGATGATTATCTAATATGGAAAATTCGAAAGGACGTTTGCGCAATCATACATATATATGTAAGCGCATACATACATGGAGACATACATATGTATGTAGGTATGTCTGTAGCACACCGAATGAGCTGTTGATTATATAAACAATTTGTAATGGTTAAGTTTGCCTAACCTATTTCATTTAGGTGAAATATGAACTGCACTGATATGTTGCAACTAGCCAAATTTAGATCAAGCAGTTTAAGATTATTTAGTTCGCATATTTTTCAGTCTCCTTCTTGCTACGAACAGAGTTAGCTTTATTGTAGAAAATATATATTACAATTATAAGCTGTGTCATTAAAAAAATTCATCCAGCTGTTGTTCTAACCCTTTTAATGGCTATCCATGCAGTTGGTAACAGAATGACTGATTCAGCATTGAAAATAGTGAGAAAATCCATATTAATTATGGTCTGTCAGGGCGTATACGCATCTAGAAATCAAAAAGCTCAACCAGCCACCGACAGAGCGCCCTTCCGTACCTGTCGTCCGTATGAGCTCTGATCCAATACTTTTCGTATAAAATTCTATAAAATTGTCAAACAGCAAAATTACTCTCTGAAGTGAAAGAAAAAAGAAGAAGAAGATTACTTCCATTGGCGATTCCGTCTGCCTTTTCATTGCGATTACGTCAGAAAGCATGCCTCGGACTTCAGTTCAGGAGTACCTCCGTATCAGAGTGTAGTTGAGCCATGTCCGCCCTGCACTCTACTATACGTTTTTAGGAAGTGCTCTGCGAAAATAATACCTTTTGGCAGCTTCACTGTCAATATATATGTATTTAGACTCATTCTTCCACACGAATTACTGTTTAATAATTCCATCGCCATTTTTATGACGTCAGTCCCTGATTGGGAAATTACACAAAGCTAAGTAAGTTTAATATTCACACAGTAGGCCGCAGGGGCTTACTCAATTGTGATTTTAGTCACATTTGGACTTGAATTATGCTCTAAGAAGGACGTCTTTTAATATTTTTGTTTGAGTATCTTATGGCGTGCTTCTTGGGATAGTTTTGTGGCCTGATGATTATCCCATGCTATTATTCACATTTCATATGGCTTGTTCTAGGACACTAAGTATTAAAAAAGGGCAGCAAATTCGATATTAGCAGCATGCCGCCCATATCACTCTATCGATCTACAAACAACGGTATCTATTTCATTGGCTTTAAGCCTCAGGAAATAATTAGAATATGTACTTTTTATCTGAAAAATGAACATTTTTTATTTTTGAGTTTATCAAATCCTTGTGAGCATGTCTTTTGGATAATTGATGCAAGAGGTTGGTGGAAATATTGCCTCAGTCGTATGCCGTTTTTACAGCGCTTGCATAAACCTGCTACCTTTCCTTCCAGTTAGTGTTTACCTCTTGTTTTCATTACCAAGAACAATTTTTTATTTAATTTGTGAAAGCCATCCTAATGAATCGCTTTAGCAATTTTCCATGCGCTGCCACTGCTACGCATCAGTTAACTTAAATATTCACTAAGTCGGTGATATTATTAGTCAAGCAGTAAAACAGCTTTGTACTTATGCGACATACCACATAAAAGTCAGCAGCTAAACGACTAAATCGTTGCCACATTAAAGATGCCCAGCAAACATATTTTCATAATCTCAAATAAAATTCCAAAACATATAAGAAACAACTTGTAGGAAAATTCAATGGAACGCTGGTCTTTGATAGCTTATAAATTTAATAGGCGTTTAAAAATTAATTACATACATATATGCCACGTCTGAGTAATCGAATCAAATTACCTTGAAATTTATGAAAATGTGAAAAGCCACTTTGTGTGGCTCATTGGGTTTTATTTAGTCAGCGAGTCGATGATAATACCACAAAGTCTTCTTAATGCTGCAAATGCGCGAATTTATGAGAGGAATTATTGCATTAGGAGTGATAAAAGCGAAAAGCACAAACAAAGCGACATATATATACATACATACCACGAAAATTCTTATAAAGCCAGTAAAGCTGGCAAAACAAAAAAAGGCATAAATGATCTTAAAACACGAATGATTTCTGATGCGTTCTTTGACTCGCGGTGATGGAGTCGATGATGACGAGGGTTGGAATTACACATAATTTCATTAGCATGGAAACTTTCGCAATAGGCAAAGTATTGTGATAATGACCTTTGTGATATGTATGTGCCTGATTTTAATCTTTTTTTTTGTTTTTTTTTGTTTTGATGGCACTTCACAAAGAAACCGACGAAGAAAAATGTTCAACTGTTTCTTTTTTTTTAATCTTAGGTACATTGATTTCAATTTCATCGAGGAGGCACTGATAAATATTTTAGTATATACAATTTATTGTTGTGTTTTTATGGCCTACGTGACAAAGTCACCTCATTGGCATTGAGCCAAATAAATGGTTTGTAGCGCATGGAAGCGTCAAAACCACTTGTCATTCATTCTGTTTTCTGCATTCGAAAAGAAAGATAATTCATTTCGGGTTTATTTGCAAATAATAACGAACATCTGATGCAGTGTTTGAGTATATGCACATACATATGTACTACATACATCCACAAGTAAATTATACATACATACATATGACTAACTTCACCACAGCTGTTTTGCCATACTCTTTCTGAGAATTATGCACCGCTTTGTGCTCTGTGACGCTAATGGGTATCCGTTCGACAACCACAGAGTAGATTTGAATTGTTAATCATTGCTGACACTTGGTTGCTTAAACCCCATTTGCTGACGCAAATAACCGGAATGCAGTCGCTATCTTCCTTATATCATCGCTTTAAAAACCACGCCGTCATCGATATTTGTTATCGACATTCTAAATACAACTGATTTCGTTGTTTATATGTACTGTCATCGATATTTTTGTTTTCCAGTTTTAACGATATCGATTATTGTGGTTATCTACAGCTATCGATATCAATTTGTCTTCATCGAATGGGCGCAGATTTGAATTTCATCAAGGCTATCGATATTTAATTTGAAATTGATGTCGTTATTGATATTTTTATGGTTGTCGGTAATGTTTTGCTTATTGGTATTGTTATAGTTATCGATTGTTATCGTTATGGGTGCCAAATCGATTTATTTTAATGGTAATTTGTGCACATCAATGAAGAAATGGTTTGCACGACTAGCTCATTGCAGTTTCTTTACTTTGACTTTTATAAGCAAATACAGATGCAAATACAAATACAAATATGATTACGTTGAAGAGATTTACTTTTACTTTGAGTGCCAACAAAGACATGC
This sequence comes from Rhagoletis zephyria, assembly GCF_001687245.7. Classification (NCBI taxonomy): domain Eukaryota; kingdom Metazoa; phylum Arthropoda; class Insecta; order Diptera; family Tephritidae; genus Rhagoletis; species Rhagoletis zephyria. The sequence continues at coordinate 32,651 of NW_016158007.1, forward strand.
AGCACAATCATTCACAGTCATATTTAAGTGTGCAAACAACAGTAAAATATTGTACTTGTCAAGTAAACACACACACACACACACACACTCAGGCAGGTGTACACAAACGTAAAAATGTATATGTGTGTTTTGTTTTAAATGCAATTGTATGTTGTTATTTTTGTGATTGCAAAGTCATGTGCAGTGAAGTGTTGTTGTTGTTATTATCATTATTGTTGTTACTTGTACTGTGTTTTGTTGTTGTTGTTATTTGCTGCTATGGGTCGTTGTGCACTTCACTGGCCTTGAATATATAAAATAACAATAATTTACTTTTCTGGTTTTTTGCGGTATATGTACATACGTACGTACATACGTTGCGCTACGTTTTATTGCTATTGTTGGCATGTGCTTTATTGGGTGCCACGGCTGCTGCCGGTGGTTGTGTTTATGGTATTATTGGTTTTAATGCTATTACCGAGGTAAGTGGTAGTCAGTGGTGGTCAGGGCGTGTGTAGTTATGTAGTTATGTAGTTGTGTGCACTTGTGCGTGGTACATTAGCTATTTGTTCGAAGATCGCGGTTATGTTCCAGTGACTTATCTCACTTGTATCATCAAAGGACTAGCAGTGGCATGAAACCACATATTTCACATAGGTTATAGCTGTTCGGTGCTCGGCCGAAACCTCTCAAGGATTTATGAGACAGAAAATTACTTGTAATATGTGTAAGACTTCGACCACCGGCCTGCATAAGTTTTACTATGAGCTTATATTATATCAAAATCATTAGAATTTCTTTGCAGTTTTTTATTTTAGTTTTTTTATATTATTTTTTTTATCACAATTATACCCATTTCTACGCTTCTTGCTTTGATATATTTATTGCACTCTATTTAAAGTACTAAATTTTACTATAAAGGCTGCTTAACCGCACCCGGAACATCGCTTTGAGACTCCCGCACCTTGTGGGAGTAAATGTTTGACACGGATACCCGCAAGAAAAACTACTGGTAGTGAACTATATTATTACTAGTTTGATTTGAGGTAAGGCATGAAATTATCAGGCACTAACCAGTGCAAATAGTAGTATCATAATAACAGAAAACAGGGTTGTTTGCCTATTGATCCGCCGTTTTGGAAATATAACCGTTATTTACTGCTACAATAAGGGCCTTTGGGCTGATTGCTGCCGTACAGTTCAAAAGATGTGCGGCTCGAATCCTTGGGCAGAAAAAAATCTTTTATTTTTTATTGTAATTGATAGCACTTTTTATCAAAATAAAGGTATTTTTATACTTCCATTTAATATAATTTTTAATTTATTCCTGGAAAATGAATTTATTTTGGTAAAATTACTTAATTTCAGTCAGTCACAGCTGGTATACCCAAGAAGACAAATAATTTACTCTTTTATTTTGACATTGAAAATTTAAAGATGGATGTCCCTAAGCGAAAAATGAAAGGGTGTTCAAAATTGTTGAACTGTTAGCGCTCCGCAGCAGCTGATACCAGTCGATGAACTATTTAATCGATTTCTTTTAGTTTATCTACTAGCATTTCACTGCTGGGTAACCACACATTTCAGCGTATGGGGTGGCCTTTGCTGTCAGCTGTTGTGGGAGTGTGCTGTGGCGCTCTGTATTGTCCATGCACAGCTTTTTAATTGCCTCTATGTACTCACAAAGTAGCTAGGCTGCGTGTGCCAATGCAAATTTTATTATTTATTTACATACATAATCACGTAAATATTATTTGTTATAAATTTTATAATATTTATTTGAAAAACATTGGCTATCGTTGCGCTGCATTGTATATCATATATGTATTTATGTGTGTGTGGCATGTTTATCATGCTTTAAAAATCGCTCCAATTTACGTTGCTGCCATAGCTGCTATGTGTCTGGTTTGTTTTATTTATTTGTTTTTATTTTTTTCCAGTTTTTATTTTTTGTTGTCGTTGGAGGTCAGCTTACGTAAGGCTGTGCGCATTATTTCACTGAAGCACACACCTCACTTTTCCGTATTTGTGTAAATATTCATACATATGTTCGTATGTATGCACGCTTACACGGAATTATGTAATACATATTTGTTGTTACGTTTTTGTTTTTTTTTTGTTTCAACAAAATGCTAACCTTGGCGCGCAGAAAACGCCACTCTTTCGGCTATTTTTTCGTTTATTTGTTGTGCATATTTAAGTTTATTGTTTTAGCTGTTTTATTTACTTGTTGATTCTTTGTTCTTGAAGGCAGCTAGCAGCGTTCCATATGCGTGAGCTGCTTTTTTTTACATAACATTTTGCTTGTGTAGAAGATTTAGACGCGGCCACTGTTAGCTTTGACTTGGACAGAGTTTTGATTTTCTCATTTAATTTGCCTTTTTATGAGCATTTCAACAAGGCCGGGTCTCTTTTTTACCAAATGTATGTAGAGTTGCTTCGTTAAATTGTAAGCAAGACTGAACTTAACTAACTTGAACTTAAGTAGTCCTTAAGAGAATGTATAACATTTTTAAAAATTTTCATTTTATCCAATGTTTAATGGTAAATCACTTACACTAAACAGAATTATATTCATTGTACAAAAAATAAATTAGACAAATCAGTCATTCACTAAAACAATCAAACATTTGTTAAACAATTTTTTTTTAAATGTTGAGTCCGACTACAAAATGAAATGCAATAAAATTTGTTTAATTCATTGTATTGCTGTTCAAGTAGCCATGAACTTGAACTTCATTGGCCATGTAGCCTTAGCCAATTGCGTCACTAGGAAATTTCCAGAAAATTTGATAAAGATATAGCACCTGTACGTATGTGTGTATGTGTGTATGCAACAATATACTGAACAAAGAATATTCGCGCACATCACTGTCCTTTATTTTATTTGTCCGTTATATTAGCTACTCGAAAGTAAATCGAAACAAATGATACCTGTATATATGTGCATATGTATGTATTTATATACAAGCATATAAAATAATACATATTGTGCATATTAAAAGCTTTTGCTTACGTACATACAAATATTTCTCTTAAAGCTCAAATTCGATCGGCCACACGCCCGGGATGTTTTTTTTTTTTTTTGTTAATTAATACGCCAAATGGGCACAAAAAGTTCTAACTAATCGCATTTGAAAAAAGCCAAGTGAGTACTATTGGCATTCTTATCTAATGGGTGTATTTGTGTATTTGTGAATGTATTGCTTTGTATTAGTGATTATTACGATAATGAATATATTTTGCGTTTGATCGAGTGTACTTACTCTCATATAGCCGCATAAACCTACAAACCTACAAACTTTATTTTTCGCATGTGTGTGTGTATACAAATCTTGAGAACCTCGAAGAGTGTGCAATTTGTTTGTATGTATTTCTAAGCGTAAAGAGGCAGTCAGCAATATTTTTGTGGTAAATAGTATGCAGCACTTTGCCGAGTGTTTTATAATAGAACCAAATATTTTGAGCAAGAAATCAGAGCTACGAGATGTTTAGGCATGAAAATCCTCGAAAAATCTGAAAAAAATTCGAAAATTATCTGAAAGTTCAACAAAACCCCTAAAAAGCTCGGATCTATTTGAAAAGATTCCCAAAAATCAAAAACGGAGAATATCGAAAAGCCCTAAAAATATATCAAAAGTCTCGAAAAGTTTTACATAGAGTGGTAAACCCACGAAATATTTTATTTTTTTTGGCATCGGCTGGAAAGTATTGGGATTTCTTTTTCAAATATAAAAAAACTCTCCCTTTCTTTTTATATCCTTGTGCACAAATGCGTTCGGACAACAAATGTCTACATAAAGGCTCAGAATGAAAAGAGAAATCGATTGAGCAATTTCTGTCTGTCCGCCCGTCTAACCGTTCGTGAGAAAAAATCGTGATATGTCAACGAAATTTGGGAAGTACCTAGGTCGCTTTTTATCCGAAAAATAAGCATTTTAAATATCCCGGTAACCCCTTAACCAATTTCTGCTAAATTTGGCGGAGTTGTTGGTCCCGGTAACACATACTATGAAACGGCTGAAAATGTTAAAAATCGGATAATAACCACGCCCACATGCTGTATAACGGTAATTTGCAGAGATCTTTGATAAATCAGTAACTACTGAAGTGAATTGATGTCGATAGCCATACCATCCAACAACAGCATCTTCATAAATACAAAGAACAAATCAAAAGCAATGCGTTTGTACGAATGTTCAGATCTAAAAAAGCTCAAAATAGCTTAAGCACAAATTAGCAAAGAGAAAGCTAAAAAAATAAAAGTAGGTTAGTTTCTCCGTTTAGAAATTCCAGTAAATGTGAAAGCACTAAGTTTCATTTTAAATTGCACGATTAATGATACTAAATATAGAAGCACTATAAACATAAATTTTATATAAAATCTACGCAAGAATAGGAAGACATTTCCATTGCCTTTTTTGGTTTTCGTTGCAAGGCACTTAATTCTAATTTTCTACTCAACAAGCCCGACGGCGAAAAGAACAAAGAAAGTTTCACATTCATTGCCCTCTGAACTTTCGGCGTTCATTAAACGAGTCGTGCGCATTGGCTCGGAGGGGTGCAGTGCGTTTAATAGCCATTTCGCGTCGCATTACACCTTTGCTCTTTTGCACTTCATCAACAGCGTTGCGGTTGCCACTCTGCAGCTGGCTGGCAATTATCATAATTTCCCAGCCACCAGCAATGACAGCGTTTACTACACTGTACAGTCCCACCTAATGCCAACGCCAGCAGCCGGACTGCTATTAAACACTCTTTAAACATTTCACCAGCTGGCGTAAAGCGCAGAAATTCTAAAAGCTACGCACCGCCCTCACTTAACCAAAACACGAACGCCCAACATTTTAGATATTTTTTTGTTTCACTCTTCTGTGTACCTGCGGGTGTTTGTGTATGCTCGCCACCCCCGCGAGCTCCTGGTCTACGCCGCTGCCTTTTTTTTTGGTGCAACAGCAGCGCTCCATCAGCGCAGAGTGCTCACTCTCCGCCCATCCCTTTGGTCATCAACGCTTCGCCTGCCCAGTCGGTCAATCACCTCACATTTGCGTCAAAACGCTCATTGTAAAGCTAAAAGAAATGGAATGAAATGAAATGGAATGAGAACGCATGGAATTGAATACATAGTCAAGAATAATGAGAACGAAACGCGCTGCACGTTTGTAAATTTGTTGATGTGTGTGTGTGTGTGATGGGATGGGGCTTTGTGTGTGTGTGTGAGTGTAAACGAAAACAGCGCGTTGCTCTCGCGCTAAGCAAAGTTTGTTTGGCGTTTTCGTGTAAACATTTGAGCATTCTGTGTTTATTCGTACATTCTGTGTATAGTATATATGTACATATGTACATTTGTATGTAATTTTTTCTTTGCTTTCTCAATGTTTTTGTTGTTGCTGTTTTCCTTTAGATAACCTAGTGAGCGCTTGATTACAAAGTACAGTGAGAACTTTTATATTCCCACCATCACTTTTTCTATGTTTATATTTGCCATTATCTGCTTTTTAATGTTTCTCGTTTTTTTTTACTCATTTGAAGCATTTGAACTGGGTTTTTATGTGTTTTTGTTTTTTTTTCTGCGGTTTGTACATTTTTCTATTATTCAGTTTCTTTTAATTTACACCTTTTTTTTAAGTTCCTTCTACGGAAATCAGCGTTATAATGATTTTGCTTGCGAACAGCACTAAACCTAGCACCTGAAGCTTATTTATTTCAGTTGAATTTGTTTCGCGGTTTTACGATGCGTATTTGCTTATATAATTTCTTCTCTTGCTGCCCATGAATTTGCGCTTTGCTTTGCATATCATTTCATTTATTCAGGAAAGCGTCAACTGGCGGTCGGAGGATGCTGAGATTGCCTCTATGCGCGCATCTTCAGGCAATTCGAATTCTATGAAAGCAAACTGTCGTAGTGGAGTTCAGTACCGACTTGAATAGGTACATATATTCTACTTAATTATGTATGTATGAATTGATTTAGTGTGGCTGAATTCCTTATGAAGCCTTTCAATTGTATGGTTTGAAAATCGCCATGAAAGGTGCCGCATAACTTTTCGCTTGGATTACAAGTCACTCATTCGCAATGGAGTGCCACATCCAAAGTGTGGAAGGGGTTGGTAGGAAACTATTGCATGAATTTAATATGAAACTTAGTCCTATATTGTTAAGCAAAAATAAATTTTCAGCAAATTAGATTCTTAGTAAGACACAACTTTTATCAAAAATAATAAAACTCGCATTTTTTTATTGATTATTTAGCTGAATATTATTGTAGTTTAAGCTGACTTTTAAGTTACTTAAAATACATAATTGTAAATCTATTCCTTTAGTTCCAGTAACTTTTACTAGAGTTATCTAATTATAAAGTTACCTGAGATCATAAAACCAGCAAGCAACGTCTTCACACATGCTGAATTACTTTGGAATACAAAACTAGCAAATAAATCGTGTTAGTTAATAGATTTAACGGCTTATGCAAATTAAGTGGTAAATATGTAAATTGTTTACTGCAACAGACTTATTAATTTATTTGCAATATTTATGTGCCTAAGCATGGAGGTAAACATGGCTACAGAAAGTATCTAAACTTTTATTTGTACAGTGATAATAAGCTCCTAACTACATATGTACGTACATATATATAACGGGTTTTGTAGTGAGTTTTTAAGCAAATTTTGTATCATACATAAACATATAGATATAATGAGACTCATTTATTTACAGCTATCTAAAAGAGCAAACAAATAATTTACGAAATTTCTAATTGAATAAATGCTAATTGTCAATATTACTTTGTAAGTAATTAAATATTTACACAGTGGGGGTTGAATTGAAGTGATAGGATTAACATTTAACGTTAATAATAATAAGTAAATACTTAATAATAGTCCGCCTCTTTCGTAACCTTAACTGTATGTATGTATGTGGCAACACTATTTACTAAGAATAACTTTGAGTTTTAGTTTTCCCAAATAATGGATAGCTTTTAGTAGTGTATGGTAACCTTATTGAAAAGAAAGTCTAGATATAATAGTTATAAAATACCAATCACGTAATATATTACTTTATCGCATCTCTTTTAAGTAAATAAATAATTAGTTTGCCTCCGATATCACTCCAAACTAGTTTTGTCTGTTTTAAGCACTTGCGACATTTTAAGGCATAAATTGGTTGAAATTAATTCTTCCAGGAGCACATTTTCGTATAGTTTACCTGAACTATTTATTCGATCTATTACAATAAAGTTTTGGTATTCAAGTAAAGGAATCCGATAACTTTTGGATAGTATGTTTGTATGTAGTATGCAAATGCCAAATTTAAATTTAAACAATTTGAAATTAACAATCATTTAATTTCTGTACCACTATTAAAGACATAAAAATGGCATAATAAATACTCAAACCTAATTCCATTACATGCATTACTTTTATAATTACGTGGACCGCTTTACTGAGTTCAATTGAACAATTTGTTATTTATAAGCATCTGAGTTGAAAAAAGAACAAAGATCATATTAAATAATTCTATTCTAGTAATTATCGATATGAATATACGCACATACATATGTATGTACAACAATGCCGCGCCATTTCCTGCTTACAATTTGATTAGAGAAAACAAATTGGACAGAATGAGTGGGTATTTCCTTCTCAGGTACATTGACTTGTCGACATTATCTGAATAAATTACTGCATTCAACTAACTGCTAAGTAACCAAATTAACATATAATCGCATACATATGTACATATGTATCTACTAATTTTAAGTAATATTATCTTGACTTATTTTAGCAATAAACCCCGCGTCATAATTATAGGCGCATCAGGTATTAGTCATTTCTTTATAAAAATATTATTTATTCTTTAACACAAAAAACCATATAAATCGAAATTTCAAAATTTGTGCAATATTAAAAAAAAATGGAACAAATTTTTTTTTTAAATTTCGAGCTTTTTCTCAGAAAGAAAGTTTGAATAGCTGGGAATTGCCGTTAGTTTTTATCTTTTTTCTTTTTTTTCATATACAAAAAAAATGGTCGAATATACTTTATATGGAAGAAGTTGCCACCAGCAAAAAAAAAAATTCCTAAAGATCAACGCCAAGCGCTAGCTATTTCAATTCGATATAAAGGAAAATAATTCCGGAGCAGCATCGAAAAACACTGAATTTTCCTTCTTAAATGTATGCCTTTTCCAAACTAAACCAGCAAACCATTCAAATTGGCTGGCAAGTCACGATGACTCAGCTGAGTTTTTCATTGTGGATCGCTGTGACCAATTCAGTTCTGGACACATTTTAAAGAAACACTGATAAGATAATAGGAATAACAACGAATTCAAAACTGTAAAACTTATTTAATACAAAAACAAAGCAACTTAGCAACGCATGGGTGTCGTTTGAGTTATGCGAAATCAACTAATTTTTAATATGCAAAAATAATTTAAAGCAGAGTTTTTCTTTCGTTAAATAGTTGAAATATTTTTTTTTTTTTTTTTAATCCAAGACGCTAAAATTTTTATCAACTCTCTCACTAAATTGAAAGCTTATTTTGAGCATTTGTGTATGTAGCACAAATTCAATTGAATGCCATCCTTTGTTATCAGTGTATTCACTGCTGGCACCTAAATTTATCGCACAACTAAATAATCGAGTGTTGTTGTTTCACATTTTTGTTTTTATGGCTCTGCATGCATATTTTTATAACTTTTCACTCAGTTGCGTCAACTATAGCGTAGGAAAGTTCAACGAACCTGATCTTCAAAATTAGGTCAGACTGCTGGGGGAATAGTCGGTGAATTAAACGGATTGCTTAATAAAATAAATTTTCTTGATAAATATAAAATTACGCAAAGAATTTGGACGTCTTAATTTTTAAAATTTTCAGACGCAACTTTTTACTCAACAAAATTTTAATAAAACTCGAGATAAAGTGATAAACCTGTTTCCGACATTTCACTTGCATATGCTCTCTTATTTATTTGTTTCAGTCTTTACATAAAAAAAAAAAAAAAAACTACGACGCCCTCAACCCACTTGTTTATTGTTTACGTGCACGCTGTTCAACACAATAAGCATTTACACTGCTCTGCCTCCGCCGCCGCCTGTCGCCCTATCATCCCACAGTTGACTAGACAGTTGACCGTCGGCAACCTCAATACAACTAAATGCATACAAATTTATTTAGTGGAAACAACAGCAATAACAAATAAATTAAGAATAATATGGGTAATAAATAGAACTACAAAAAATAAACCAGCCAGCCGTCAGCCAAAATTTTTTGCGTTGCTGTTGGGGCTGGTGGCTTTTGCGGTTTGTTTGTCATTGTTTACATACTTAGCGATAACTTAATTCATCAGTAGGTATCAATGTATGTATGTACAGTATCGGTCATATCTATAGCACGCCATTTCAAAGTGATATTGTGTGCAACTTATGTTTATTTATTTATTTTTGAGAATTTTCAATTAAAATACAGTTCTTTCTCTAACAAACCCCATATAAAAATAAGTTTAACAATTTGTAGAAAACTTCAAAAAAGTGCAACAAATTTTCACCTAAATTTCAAACTTTTTTCTCAGAAGTGTTTGAATTTTTCTGAATACACAGTTTTATAGCCCAACCAATTTTAACTTTTTTGAAGTTTTCTACAAATTTTTAAACTTGGGTTTAAATGGGGTTTGTTAGAGAAAGAACTGTATTTTAATTGAAAATTCTTAAAAATAAATAAATAAACATAAGTGGCACACACTATCACTTTGAAATGGCGTGCTATAGATATGACCGATACTGTATGTATGTCTGCGGCTCGCTACTGTCCGAATCTCTGTAGCGACTACCGACAAATTATTTGTGGTCGCACAAAAACTAAGTTTTCTTTTATGGATTTTTATTTCGTGAGTGTCTAATATTGTCGGGTTTAAGTTTATTTTTGGTGTTTCTCTGGCGGCTTGTTGATAAGGCAGAACGAGTTTAAAGGTGTGCGGCATAATTACAAAGGATATTTACTGAATGTTTAGTTATATACCTGCCGTCGAAATTAAAAGTTGAACTGTTGGGTAATCTCCTCTAAATTGCAAAATAAATTTATAAGGCTTAGCATAAGTTGTTAAGAACTTTTTTTTTGTTTTGCAATTAATACCTATGTATGTATACGATCAAAGTAAATTTAATGTGATTTCGTTTCTACCAAACAAGGCCACCTTTTGATTGCCCCTTTTTCGTTTCGCGTTCGATTCTAAAATAAAGGTAAACAGTGAAACAGAGGAGATGGTTGCCCTGAAGATCAGATGGCTGCGAAAAACGACAATATTACCAAATGCGTTGGCCAGACAAAGACAAGAAGGCGAAAGAATGCCCTTTTACAGGGTTGGGGGTTACATCAAACACATTTTGCACCGGGGAAGGGCAACATTTTTTATGGAATAAATGAAATCACCATTAATGAAAGAATTGAAATTAACTTTTTTTGAGTATTTAAAGAGTACAGAACTAGAAATAAAAATACTCATTTTTTGTAAGCGTTAGCTCGATTTATATTAGTGAATATAATTTGAAATATGTAATACACATTTTAAATTTATTTCTAATCTATTCTATCTATTATAAATTTTTATTTCTAAAATTCTAGTTCAATGCTAAGTTATTTCTGAGTTTATAATTTTTGGATGAAAGTAAACTTAAGTTTCAAGTTTCTTCTCTGCACTTAGACAGCAAATAAATGGCGCTTGAACGAATTGTATGAAAACTTCTTAAAAGCTACCCTGGTAGGCTAAAAAAAATTACATTTTTGATTCGATTTAACTTTTTTATCGATTTATGTGAAAACCTGTATAGATTTAAAAACTTACCTCATTTAAATTAATCATGCATCCCAATAGTGTAGCTATTCGCTTGAAGAAGGATTAATTTTTCTCCCAAACAAAATTTGATCAAAAAATGACGCAGTTGTTCGTATTTCGAAAAAACTTGCATTACGAAATTGTTCCAAATTGCATCATAGTAAATTACCTTCTTTGATCGTGCAGATAGAGTTTTCGTTTTTGTAATTTTTATTTTTTGCATATCCAATTGGCGTCAGTTGGTGCAGAGGTGAAACCATTATCTTTCTTTGTTGGACTTCGCCAAACAAGAAAAAATGGAATGAAATTCTTTACATATTTAGGTTAAAATTTTTTCGGAGAATTTTGTGACAACTTGATTTAAGCCGAAATACATGGACGGTAATAATAAAATAATAATAAATTTAATATTATGTTCCTTCCTTCAAGCAATTTTTTTGTATGGGGCGTGTGCCGCCTAATGTTTATGTATGTTTATGTATGTATGTAAATACACTCTTACGTTTGGGTGCTCGCTTGCAGTTGTGTAAAACGCAATCATTCGTAAAACTAGCATTTGCATTCTATGCATATTCATGAGCATTTGCTACTGGAACTGTTGGCCGTTTATTGTTTCAGTTGTAAATTAAAAACAAACACCTTAACGTTGTTTTGAATGTAGAAAGGTCTTAACTGAGATTTTCCATTTTTTACAGCAGAAGCAAAAAAATATATGCAATAACACATACTCGTACAATTGTGTGTTTAGAGCTTCTAAATACATAAATGGCTACGGAGTCGCATCTCAAAATTTCTAGAGAAAATGCCTCTTAGTGTGTGATGCTTAAAAATCCATAGAAAAAAGTAATTTTTAGCAAAAAAAAAACGACTTAAACCAGATTAGTATGGGACTACCTCTAAGACACTACATTTCCGATGCAAAAAGAATTATCGAAATCGATTGACGTGGTCCAAAGTTATCCGGTAACATACATAACAAAAAAATTAAAAAAAATATTCCGACGAAATGATAACCTCCTCCTTTTTTGGAAGTCGCTTAAAAAAGAACGACATCAAAATGAATGTAATTTTTGAGCCTTGATATGCAATGTAGATTTTTTCGGTAACAGTTCAGCAAGCATAACCAGAGAATGTTCATGTAACCAGAGAATGTTAATGTAACACCAGCAAATGTTAATGTAATTACATTAACATTCTCTGATGTAACACATTTCTCTCACAACGCAGAGCAAATAACAGCAAAAGCAATTACAGCAGCAGCATCCGTTAAACGTAAACGTAACAATAGCAGCGAGTGCAAAAGCAAAATCCACAACTCAACTACATACATACATACATATATTCATATGTAAGTTGCGTAACGTTAGGCCCAGCCCCTATATGTATGTCTGTATATTTGCTGTGCTGTCTTTCACGCACACATTTGAAAACACTCTGTTCACTTAACAGAATATCGGTCTCTTTACTGTTACATGGCTGTTAAATGCTCTGCACTTGCTATTTTAATGTTTTCAAAGTAATTGCATGTCGATTTAAAGAGACATTGTTTGAATGTCCCTCATGCGGGGAATTATTTTAACCCTGATTAACCTTTATATGGAAAGTTGCATAATTTTTAAGGCAAATGATATAACATTTTCTACAAACGTCATGTTAAAAAATGTACATAGTATATGAAATTAAAAGTGTGAATTTCTGGCGTGCCTATAAATAAATAACATCTGGCCTACGTGACTTGATTCGCGCAAATAGCGCCACATTAATGATGCGCAAAACTTCTACATATGTATATCCATATTGAAATTAAAAATGTTCAATAAAAGGAAATCATGTTGACAATTAAATATTTGTATTTCATATTTATATACATATATAAGTACATACAATGCAAAAATATTCGTAAATTAGAGTTTCCAAAACTGTATTAAGGCAGTAAAATCATTATATCGTCGATGTTTTTGCAAAACCGCCTATCTTACGGCACCCAAATTTTAAAGGAGAACGGAAAAACGAGTTTTTTTTGGAGGCATTGCCTTGATAGGCGGTATTTTCTCTAGCTATTATTTTACAAAACCATCTCCAGACTACGCCAGAGTATTTCTGTTAATTACATCAAAAGCATATTCTTCAGCGGTTTCGGAGTCTTCGAAAGCTTACACACATTTTATATGTACACACACACACACACACATATATATATATATATATATGTTTTTAATTTGACTATAAGTTTCGATTACAATTTTATTGCACAAAATGTATATAATGTGATTAGATACAGCGATGATAGTCAGAAAATCCAGCTAAATAATTTTGTCCAACTGGCTTGTTCTATTCGAACCGAGCGATTTGAAAGCGAATTCGAGTCAAAACACTTTTCATTCGCTGAGCGTATTGAAAGCTGGTTTTTGCCTTCGTTTTGAATCACAGCGATCGGGGCCAAAGCGCTTTATGTGTCAGTATAAACAAGGTATATATTCATGAGTTAAATAAGCAATTATATTTTTATTGTTGCAAGATATATTGAAAGTAGAGGTGGGTGGTTGGGTAGTTCTAAAGCAGTAACAACACTTATTTTTCGTTAGTATCTAAAATGTCAATGAAGTCTATCCCTATTTTAAAGCGATACAAACAATTAAATTTGTTTATTTTTAGTGGATGTTCCTTTATTAATTTCACAGGGTTTCATCGAATTTGAATTGCCTTAAGTGGAACAATTATTACGAAATTAAATACGACCTTTTTCAATGAATTGTAAAAATATTTGCAAATCTATTCTCATTCACGACTTCCAAGGCACTCTAGAAGCGGCAACGAAATCGGCGTTTGCCATGCATCGATAAGAAAAAAAATCGGACATGAGCTTGGCTGGGGTCAGTTCAGATTGTGCGTTGTGCTACCACTTAATAGACCTTTCCTGGAACGGTTACTGCAGATAACACGTGAAAGTATTGGGGGAAAAAGCTTATTCTTCTTCTTATTTGACACTACAACTGTTTTTCGGTTTGGTCCGAAACCAGTAAACTTAGCCAATTACCCCTCTCCTTTGTGAGTTGGTGGCAGTTGTTCATCCCGAGTGCAGACAGGTCCCGAGCGTCGTTATCGATGCATACAATATGCCAAGCCAAGGAAATCTTCGTGTTTTTAGGTGCTCATCCATGTCCAAGTCGTTAAAAAGCTCGTACAGTTTGTCATTTCTATCATCTTCAGTTCCCGACGCCCAACCGAGCAGGGCCGTAGATAACAAACGCTGCTTAATCAAAATGAAGTTCCGGAGGCGGACGATGGTCATCGCAGAGAGTTCCACTCAAGTTTGTTTGAAATACGTGCTGAGATGTTTAAACTTAAGCCTTCCAAAAGCAGGACAGTTAAAACCAAAAATATTGAGATGACTGTACATCGCCGTCCCTCATACAGCTACAACAATAGGAGTCCAAAACGACGTTAAGTCGTACCGCATGAGTTTCTATTGAATAGTGGCCGAGGAGACCCGTGTTAAATCTGAGAGGTGGCGATAAGTAGCTGAAGAAGCTCCTTTGACCGCACGAACTGAAGTACCAATCGGAATGATTTATCAACTAAGTATTGTGACCGTCCATGTCTATAATGGTGAGGAACACCCTGGCAGCTCTATCTAGGCAATTCATTAGCTATGACTTTCCCTGCAGTGTATTCATGCCCTGCGAGTGAAATCCGCATGGTTTGGAAATAAATCGAGCCAAGCGAAAGGGGGATCATGTATTTTCTGAAGAATTTGGCACAATTGCACTTTACGCGATCCCAGAGTGACTACAATATCTGCTTGAAATCCGAAAACCTAAACTTAAGATCATTCTTGACAGAACTCGCCTTCGCTAACTTTACTATCCAAGTTCGACAAATTTGTGAATATGTTTACTGGACCTCTGTTCCAACGCCTGCCAATGTGCCATACACCCATTAGCCTCGGTACACAGCGATCCGCTTGCCGAGGTCTAATATGCCGGGTTCATTTCTCGGACAGCCGAAGAAATAATTTGCTACGGTGCGGAGGGATTCTCTTTTACCTGAGAACCTAAATATTCAAGACCGGGGGAAATTGCTGTGGGGATAAGAATACCGAGCTGATGTCTGACGACCAGATCATGAATAGGTGGAGAAAACATTTCGCTAAGCTCACGGCTTGTCATTGAAGTTATTGAGTAAGCCAGCCCGAAGCTAGTAAGACATGTATCAACTATGCTCAATCCATAAGAAAAGTAATGCCTTGAACTGCGCCAATTTTTGTGAAAGTAATCTTTTAAACAAAGATTCATATTCTCTTAGATGAGAATTACTCGAGCAAAGGAGAGACTTAGTTCTCTCCTTTAAAAGCTTTTGCCGCCATTGCATATTTTTTTATGTAACTTACCGCATAACTTTAGACCACTTTAACCGATTTCGATAATCATTTTTTCATCGGCAAGGTGGTCCGATAATTGGATCGTGAAGAAATTAACGATAATCTTTAATCTTTATATGAGAATTGAAGTCGTTTTTGTTTTTAGCTTAAAAATTACTTGTTTAATTGAAAACTTGTTTTACGTAACTTGAGGAAAGCGTCATCGCCCAACTCATTGACTGAAAATAGCGCCTACCATTCGCTACTTATGCAACTAATGAAGATTCTGATCGTTTCCGGCACGACGCTTATTGAGTTTACTTAATGCAAAAATTCAAATTAGTTCGTTTTGCAATCGCAATTGCCAAGCTTCTGCCATTCCATTCTAGGCTTAATTGTTGTCGCCCAAGTAGTTTTAAACAGATACAAATTGTACGCAAATGGTAATCATTCAAAGGTACAAATTATTCCTGCATTGCAAATACTTTGTAGAAGGTTTGCTTCTAATTACGTAAACGAATTGCACTCGATTTGCATAAAAATACCCGCATTTGCATAAAATAAAACACATACACACACCCTCACTTATCCGTACTGCACAGACACACGCACACAATAATTTTCAGTTTGCCACTTCTGCCGGTGCCGCACCACCCACCAATCGAAAGACATAACAAAAATGTTTCTTAAATAACCGCAGAATCGTCACGAAACCAGTTGAGCGCCGCGATCACAGCGATGCCGCGCATATGCAACAGGGACGCCAACGAGCAGCGACAAAAACCTAAAATACAACTAATAAATACACAGCCAAGCAGCCAAGCAGCCATCGCTAATGCAAATATAAATCGAGTATGACGACATGCTCATCGTTCGCGCGGCACCCATCACAGTCGCAACAGTCGCGCAGCTCCAAATGCTCCAAGCGCCGCAAGCATAGCGCAATAGGTTATGCCGCAATCGCTTGTGCAATACGTTGCACTCTCTATTGGCGATGTAATCGGTTGCACGCACGCTGCGCCGCAACCAACGCCACCAGCGACACTGACGCCAACGCCTGCAAACGTAACAGTCGTTGCGGCGGCAACTGGAGGCTCACTCAACGGACGGTGAGCGACTAGAAGGGCTGCAATGGTTGCGCGCAATTGGCAATTGGCTATGCTGTAAGTGCTGGCGATGGGTGGCGCTAAGCTGCAATAGAAATAATTGAAATATAAACAAAACAATTACAGAGGAATACAAGCGCTGTGGCATCAGCGTCAACAACGAACGTCATGCAGATCGTTGATTGCGCCAATTTGCAAATTCGCGCACCCGCATGCAGGAGGCTTGGGTTTTGGCAGGCAATACAGCAAAAATAACAACGCAATACAAATAGCGGCGACAATTCTAAATAAAACCAAATTACCTTTACAAATTTCGACTGTTGCAACATCACTCGCCGCCTTTGCTGTTGGCTTTGCATAGCGTAATAGTGATTTGTCCGTAAGGCCGCGCGCTGCCGCCAGCCCCCACCTCTCATCCCTACATGCTGAGTGGGCCGAAATGGCGCGTGGACAGGCAAGCATTTGTTCAAATAACTTTTACCCCACTGCCGTGCGCCCGAAGCCCGCATAAACATATACACACGTTTGTAGATGTCTGAGTGCCTTCATTGTTTACATTTACAAAAAATTTTTTAATTTTTGTACGATTAGTGTAATGAGTACGAAATGGATTCTGTCAATATTTCGTAGACATAAGTGGCCATGCGGCTTATCATTATTTTGCCAGTGCGATTTTCCACGACATTTAACGGCAGCTCGTTTACTTTTGTTGGCAATGCGTCAAGCGGCTGCTAATTGCCGCCAGCACCCTGCGGCACACCTTGTCGGAGGAGGTACGGGCGCAGCGTATTTGCTGATAGCCACAGCCACAGCCACTCAAATATTGACAGGCACACTCCGCGCACCCGAAATCGTTTGTGGCGTTTGCGGCGTTGGTGTGCGGGTGCTAATAATAAAAGCCGCATACGTCACACTTGGCTAGTTGAGCAGCACAAAGGCACAAAGTGTGTGTACGGGCGAGCGCTTGTTAGCCTTTTTGACATTTCCATTTAAATTGGCATTAATGAAAGCAGGTTTTTTCTGGCGTTTTCATTTGAAGTGACACCTTCTCGGAACGTTCGAAAATTCTGTAGTATTTTTCTTCATTTTTGGTTGGGGGCGCGATAACAGCGCGGAGGTGTTATTGCTCTGAACATTGGGGAAACTACAATTGGCTGTTGAGTTAATGCATGTACATATCTACATATGTATGTATGTATGTATGTATGTATGTTCTTGAATGTTCGAAGTAAGGAGGCTTTTTTGATTAAATTGTTTCAGCTTAATATATATATAAATAAATACATACAGAGGCGCACCCAGGAATTTATTTTGGGGGGACTTATACTTCTAAAGTTATATATAACAGAAAATGGTGGAAATTTGCATCAGATAATATGCTCTTTAAAAAAACATTTATGTAAGGCCCCTATTATGGTTCACCACTCAACTTTTATAAATTGTAATTGTAATTGTAAATAAGTTTAAAAATTGCACTTTATTTGCATAAAATTAACAAAGAACTCAAATATTTTTAACCGATTTCAAAAAACCAGAGAGTGAACCGATTTCAATAATTATTTTTTTTTATCAGAAAGATGGTACCTCAAGGGTTGTCCCGTAATTTGGTTTAGATCCGATCATTGTATTATGAAAAAATTAACGGTAGCTCAAAATTTATAAAAGAGAACTGAAGTCAGTGGTGTTTTTTCCTTAAAAATTGTTTAGGGACATTATTGATAAACATTTTTTAAACTTTTCCTTCTAGTTCCTTATATGTTTTCCTCCTCCTCACGGCAGGCGCCTTATCCTTTGACTTGCTGAACATACTTGAACATACTTTATGAAAATTTCAACACTTTAAATCAATTCTTTTAAAAATAATTTAAGTCAATTAGTTTTATCGACCGATTTATTAATTTCTTCCTTTTTCTTCTCTTTACAGCGCCCGCAAATTTCAAGAGTTTGCTACTACGCGCCGAAGTTCTGCGTAAACTAAATCATTTCCAAAGCTCACTGGCCGATGCTGAGAACGCATTAAAGACGCGCTTCACATCAGCGAAGGTAATGCGAATAACCCTCAGACACTCATGCAATCTTTACCAACTTATTTACTATAAATTTTCGGCTTACAGGCTCACTATCTACGCGCACTGGCGCTGAGTGATTTGGGTCGTTGCGATGAGGCGCTCTACGACAACTGTTTGGCCATATGTCTCGACAAGGATACACTACTCACTAGTTCGGAACTTTTTCAACATGATCTCGCAAAGGTAAGACAACAAAGATGTCAATGAAATCAAATTGAAAGCAATTCAGGCTCTTCAATTGGTGATGAATACAGCCATTTAGTCCAAATCAAATTTTAAAAGACTTGCTTTCCTAAACCAATCCAATTAAATTAGAATCTCCTCCTCTTCACTTGCAGAATTTGCAGAAACTCCTCGCCCAAACTCCGAAAAGTAAATCGCTGCTTCAGCGTACCTTCAGCTCAGGTTCCGCCATTGCCGCTGTTCCTTACAAGCTGCTCACGGCCGAGCAACACTTGCGCCGGCGCAAAGAAATCGCACTGCTCAGCAATGCCAATGGCGATAATTTAAGTTCCATCGACGACGAATTTATACCGTACGACAGTAAATGTGATATTATCGCGGATAGCGATTACTTGGCCACTACGGATGGTGCCATCGCTGGCGGTGGTGGTTTCGGTGGTGATGCTGGCAGCGGCGCCAATATTACCGAGTACATATCGGGTATCGGCGACACGCTCATGGATAAGCGTTTCTCGATTTACGCGGGGATGGAGAAGCACTTTGACATTGAATTACGTCGACAAACGTCACGTAAGCATTTCCGTCGGAAATGGACGCAAAAAGAAACGGAGCTGATGCCTACTTTGAATTCGACGTTGGAGGAGGTGCACTACAGCGTGCTCTTCCGCAACACCTTGGTCCGGGTGCAGCAAGAGTTGCAGCGGCTGAAAAGTGAGTACTCTCTTAGATCGCTGAATTGTAAATGTGACTTCATGAGAATTTTATTGCAGAGCTCGATTTGGTAAATGGCGCACCGCAGAAACCGTTACTACAAGTGCCCGCCGGTCTGGTGGATGCCAGCGATTTCGATTGTGTGCTGTGTTGCCGTACCTTCTGGAAGCCGGTGGTGACACCCTGTGGTCACACTTACTGCCGGGTATGCTTGGATCGTTGCATGGATTACACCTCCTCGTGTCCATTGTGCATGTCGCCACTTGTGGAACCAAATGTCAATACCATGTATCAGGGCTCATCCTCGCCCGTTCCCTTCATTGTGGCCAAGCGGCCAGTGACCAAATTCCTTGAAGCCGCAATGAAACGATTCATTCCAGACAACTACGAGACGCGTTTCCGCCAGGAGATCGACCTGGAGCCATCGGTGCCGGTCTTCATCTGCACAACCGCCTTCCCTTATGTGCCATGTCCGCTGTTCGTCTACGAGCCGCGCTATCGTCTAATGGTGCGACGCGCCGTGGAATCAGGTGAGAAGCAATTCGGCATTGTGCAGCCGAATAGCGGTAAATCGCGCTACTTTGACGTTGGCACAATGCTCGACATACGCGACTGTGTGCTGCTCGGCGATGGCTGCTCCATCCTCAGCACAGTGGGCTGCAAGCGTTTCAAGATTTTGGCACGCAACGAGAAGGATGGGTACGAGACGGCCAAAGTGGAGTACATTTACGATGAGACGATACCCGACGAGATGGTTAAGACGGTCAACAACATGCACGCAATCGTGCTGGGCAAGGCGATTGATTGGTTCGAAAGTCTCAGCACCGAACTGAAACAAGAGATACTGCAGAGTTTGGGTGAGATGCCGGCTGTGGAGGAAAACTGGGAGACTATCGCCGATGGGCCAGCGTGGGCTTGGTGGATCATTGCGCTGCTGCCGCTCAATCAGCAACTGAAGGTAAGCGCTACACATTGGTACACTGTCTTGTGGACAAACGAACTAATTAATTTCTATCTTTCTCTCTCGTTTCACAGGTTGACATTCTAGCGACGACTTCGTTGGAGAAGAGACTGCGCGCCATCGAAAAGACTCTCGACTACATGTCCGGCACACTGCGGCGCGCGCAGCAGCATGACTGTAGTGTGGTCGTGCCACAACAACAGCAGCAACAGCAACAACTGCAGCAGGAACAGCAGGAAGAATGCGAAAATGAGTTGTTGCAATGTGATGAGTGCTGTCAACGCACAACAACCAACGCGCTGCGATCTGTCAACGGCGAGCCGCATCATCATCATCATCATCATCACCACGCGAGCAGCAGTGAGCAGCAGTTGTTGTTGTAGTGTTGCAACAGTGACAGCGGCGGCGAAGTATTGAGGAGCACAAACGATGATGGGGAGAGTAGAAGAAAAAGGAAAATGCAAATAAAGCGGAAAAGCAAACGAAAAAGGCGAAGAGAAGGAGTGGCAAAGTGTGGGAGAGTAAAGGGCGCCATAAACACGGCATAAGGTCAAACAACAAACACCAAAAGCTTTAAATCATTTCTAAAATGAATTAATAAATACACTCTAAACTAAAATTAACCAAATATGCGATCGGCGCATGGCGCATGCGTCAACACGGCGCGGCGCCGAATACACAAGCAGATGCAAATTAGGGCATATGTGTACCGTTATTTGCGATCTACAACACTATGTGGCAGCCCTGTAAGAATGCCAGACTTAGATTTACATAGTTTTTTTCTAATTTGTAATTATTTAATCAATTAATGTATATGTATGTGTGTGTAAATGATAATAGCTAAAGAAAGTTTAATTCTTAAGCAATTGTGGAATGATGGAGGAGAAATAAAACGAGCTAAATGTTGCCTAGGCAGTTCTAGAAATTTAATCTATGTAATTACATACCTGTCTTATACCGCTAAAAATGAGGGAATTTATCAAATCATACAAAGTAAAAATAAAAAAAAAAAACATATATATATATATACATAAATATTAAATGTCAAAGGCAGGCGTACGAGAATTTAACAGCCGGTTTCACCAGCAATTTAAATGGTAAATGATTTTTTATTTTCTGTCAAATTTCCATATGAAATTCAAAAAATTTAAATCATTTCTCACTTATATTGCTTTCGTGAAATTGGCTGTAAATTTCATGCGAAAAATTTAAATACCCGTAATTGTTAGATGCCAAAAATAGTAGGAGATAGAAAATTTGAAATGAATTAATGCAGATACTATGATGCAGTAGAAATTCGATGTGTGATTGCATGTATAGTGTAGCGCAAAGTTTCTATGGGAATTTTGAAATTATAATCGGAGGTAAATCGAAATAGTTTCGGTGTAAGACAGAAGGTAAAAACAAAAGTATAATGATGAAATATTTTTTCAAATTTTTTTTTTTTTGGGTTTTGGCCATTAAAACTAAATTTTCGTTGAATTCAAAACGGTGTGAGTTTCCGAAAAGGAATATTTAAAAAATGCATTTGAAAAAGTTTCATCAGTGAGAAAATATGTTTTCGCTCATTTTTCAAAAACACTTTTATATATATATGTACATATTTGGACGAAAATTTTCTATTATTTTAAGAGCCGAAAATTTTAAAACTAAAAAAATTTGTTTTATAAAAATTGAAAATTTCTTATGAAATCAAACAATAAATGCGAAAAAAATTAAAGTATTCACAAGTGTTGATTGCTTTCAGCGAAAATTTAAATTTTTAACAAACTGCACCAAAGAAAAGGCCAACCAACCGCTTTCCGAAACTAAGTACTAAAATCTAATACAATAAAAAGTAAAAATAATATTAAAATGGAATCTTTAAACACAAAACGATTAAACTATTTTTTACACTTACTCAACACAAAATAACTGAAAAAAAAAATTAAATTTATGTAGGTAGCAATTTAAAATGAAAATAAAAAATATATATTAAATACTAGTGTTGAAATAAAAAAAATACCCACATATGTATGTATATGTATATTGTACAGTATCTAGTGAGGTGTTTTTAATGTCATGTGGCTGTAACAGTAAACCAACACAGCGTAACGTAGCAGAAAAAAATTATAATTATTGTGAAAGATGTATGCAGTTTTGTGTACTACTAAGTTGAGTAATTAATATTCTTATGTAAATGTTTATGTACAATGTACATATCTTTCACAAAAAGAGTAAATAATAAAACGCAGATAAGAATACATAGACATGAACACAAATTGAATAATTCCAGTAAATTTCACAAACATTCCATAAAATGAAATTAATAATTGAAAGCTTTTTTGAAAAGGCTGAAGAAGGCGTGAGTAGTGGTATTTTTTGCGTAGCAACCTTCTATAAAAAATTTGAAGATATTAAAAAAGTCGAAAAAATAAAAACAACAATTTCCAAAAAAAAAAAATCTTATTTTTTATTTTATTAATTTGTAAAAAAGTTAATATTTACTAAAAAAAAAATCCGTACAGAAAAAAATTTTAAATTATTACACACTGGTTTGGATATTAGTTGGTTTTATATTCCTTTTGTAAAAAAAAAATTGAAAATAATACATGTTTGAAAAAAAAACATTTGAATAATAATTTCGAAAAATATTAAATCTACTATAATACTTAAAAAATCGTTTACTAAATTTAGCAAAAAAGTTTAAATTTTTCTTTTTTAATTTAAACCTCACAAGTGAAAGTAGCAATAAGTGTTGCTATTTAAAACCTACCACTACTGTAGTTTTCTGCACTTTTTCAAAAACGCCAAAAATACGCATAAATCTTTTAATCATAGAAAATCATTTTTTTTTTAAATACACACAAAATAACGAAAAATGGTTTCGAACAATAGTTAAACAAACACCGACTTGGTTTTTTAGGCAATTTCGAACTACGAAAATGCATACATACATACATACATACATAAAAAATAAACAATTTCTAAAAAATTCATATCGGAGGTTTTAAGCTGAATGGAAATAGCTTTAAAACGAACTTTGCGAGTACTACATAGACGTACAGACTTAGCAATATACTTATGCAAACCAAAATAAGCACATGAAATGAAATTAAAAAAAAAAAAAAATATTTAAAACATTTATAATTCAGATTTTATTCAAACACATTTTTAATAAAATTGAACACGTATATATAATACATACAGTGCATAAAGGCGCATGAAGTAATGCAAATAAAGCAAATTTAAAAAAACTGAAGGAAATTTGTTAGAATCATCTAATGCTGGAAATGTATGACAATCTCCAACTGAAGCAAAAAGCGAAAACAAAATTAAAATAACGCAAACGACAAACATTTGCAACTCACAACAAAATAATTAATTACACATTTAAAGTTGCAACTAAAAAATGAGTATAAACTTGCAAAGTATACAAATGCGAAAATGAAAACTAAATAGTTATTTTTTACAATTAGAAAAAGTGAAAACATTATAATTAGATATTTAAAAAAAAAAAACATATATTAAACACAGACTTGTATGTGTAGATAGCAGACAGTTTTCTTCCTCTACAACAAACTTCGTAACAATAACTATTTCTAAACGAATTTCAATTATCTTTTACAAGAACAAATTTTTCAAGCCGCAATAGAATTATTCGAATTATTAGAATTTTTCAAATTTGTTTTTGTTTGTCGCAAATAAAATTTTTTTCGTGCTTCAGCTGAACGCCATTTGCTGCGGCGCTACTAAAGCGCTCTAATTATCTGCTCTGCCCTGCACAAGCACATTTATCTCTTTTTTTGTCATTTTTTAGTCATTAGTTTATTTTTTTTTCTCTCTTTTTTTTGCTGCTAATGACACCTACCATTTTTGCATTGTGGCGTCTAACTGTATAATTCCCCATGCCTACAAAAATAAATGCTTAAAATTAGTTTCTGCTAAGCCACTTCGGCGAAACTCCTCCCGCTAAAGTTAAGCTAAGCTACACACCTACACCCACACAAAGATACACACACACACGCGCGCATGCAACCGGTACTTTGTCGCTGTAATTATCTACATACATACATACATATATGTAGACAAGTGAAGCTCGGCTACAATTAATTGCAACTGCAATTACACACACATACATACATACATACATGCATACATATACAAACCACACACACACACGCGCGTACTGATAAATGCATATTATTTAGTTGCTTAAACACAAAGTGAGCTGCATGCATGTAAACATTTCAACATACAAACATACATACAAACAAACAAACAAAACAATAACCAGTGAAGCTGTGAATACTTTAAGTTTAGTTATGCATAACTTAAGTTTTCAATTAAGCTTCAATGCATAATAAATCATTTAAGCTAAGTAATCCATTAAATGTACAACAAAGCTTTGTAATGCTAAATGCTCACTCCAATGCTGATGCATACAGATGCATACATATGTTTGTATGTATGTATGTATGTATCTACTATATTTGTGCACTCATTTTCAATTGATTCACCACAACAGCCAGCATTTTAAATGAAAAATGATTTTTTATTTTCTGTCAATTTCCATATAAAATTCAAAAAATTAAAATCACTTTTCAGGTAAATTGCTAAATGTGAAATTGGCTGTAAGCGTTTCTCAATTTGCATTAAGCGTAAAGTTTCTTATTCGCTTTGCAAAATCCAAAAAAAAACGAGCACTTTTTATTGCGTACCTACATATGTACATACATACATACGTACCAGATGTATACATACATACGTACCAGATGCATACAAATGTGCGTGGTATGCGTACGTACGTATGTATGTATGTTTCGTAGTTTTAAATCAAGCATCCATTATATGTTTATTATCTACATACATATTTACATACTTATTACTTAAAGCGAAAATGTATTTTGTAATTTTAAAATATGTATATTCCTAATTGTAATTGTATTTGTATTTCTATCGCAACGCTTATATTTCTGTACGATTTCTTCAAATAAATTTAAAAAATATATACATATATATGTATAAAATATTAATTAATGTATACATACGAGTATGTATGAAAAATCAACAAAAATGAAAAACAACAAAAAAATGCATCGCTATAAAAACCAACAAACAAACAAACAAACAAACATAAAATGTAAAATGTTTCCTACACACTTTTTTACTTCACAACAATTTAATTTAATGATAAATAAATCAAATAACTATTCTCTAAAAAAAGTGAAATTTTCATTTAATGTTTTCCTTTAATCAAAGGGCGTCGAGAGTCCATAGGAAAAATTATAATGTATTCACGTTGGGGTTTTTCACATAAATCGCGCCTCGCATAGAGTGAAAAGTAGCTAAGTCCATTTTTAGAAATTTTTCAGGAGAGGAAAAAAACTACTCGTAGCCACTTTCTTCAAGAATTTCGCAAAACTGTGAATAAAATATTTTGCGTGTTTAAGGTAAGGTGTTTAAGGTTGATTAAAAGCCTTCGATTTTTTTTTTGAGCTCATCGATTTTTCTATGCTTCTTTTGGACTTGGCAAATTTGCGTTCAATTGAATATAAACGGGAAAAAAATAAAACATAGAAACGAACCATTTCTAATTTCTCTTGCTTCCTTTATCAAAATATGAGTTTTCACTTAAAGCGGACTTAGCAACCTTTCAGTCTAACATAGCGATATACATACATACATATCGTCGTTTAAAGTACAAAACCTCGTTTGTGAGGTTGCCTTCATTTTCTAGGAAAGAGTAAAACTTGTCCTATTTCAAAACGTTCCTCCCTTTTATCCCGAATTATGTATCTCTTCTTCTTATATCTAAGTATCGATATTTTAGTATGAATGGATAAGGGCTTGATACCAGGAGCTGCCGGTGAGGAAATATCTTTTTTTGGCACAAATGTCTGTTACGAGGTTTTGCAGAACCATGATTCGCGATTTTGTGTTTACTTTAAATGACGCTATATCTATAATTATGGGCAACTATTTCGTTAGAAATAAATATCGATAAAGTATCATGGAAATAGACTAGCGCATTGGTATTTGCTGATTCTTCGGACAGGCTAAGAAAGTTATATATTTTGGCTCGCATTTCCGCCAAACAAGTCGGTTTCGACGTTTTGCAACCTTCAGCGCCGTTTTTGGGAACTTAAAATTTTACGAATAAAATATTGCTTTTCCCTCGTATTTTAAGTGACTACCGGAATTCAATAAGAATGCCACAGAACCACCAGACCGTTAGCATTTAATGCCTTGCTTGGCTAGTGCACGAACTCAGTTGCTTTTCAACTAAATAAGTTCAACAATGGATCGAAAGCCAAAAAGATTGGATGTGTGCAGAATTGGGTCACAGCTCACTCAGATGTGTTTGTCTTCTTCTGGCGTTGGCATCACATATTAGAAAGCAGTGAAGTGGGGGTTCTGCCACCGTAACGGGTAGTAAGATTTGTGAATCACAAATTGTAATTTTTGTTCGCTGGAAGAAAGCTCTGCTTCAAAATTGCCTAGCACCGGTCTTCACTACCTTGAAATTATAAATTTAAAAAGTGGCGTGTGACCGAAAGCGCGAAAGCCCTTTATTTCTTGCCAGAAGGTACTGTACTGTATAAATCTCGTTTGTCCTCGAGCAGCGCGGAGAGGTCCTTCCCAATTTGGATAGAGCCAAACTTTGTGTTCACTATAATTGTAGCTCGTTTTTTCTCAAACTGTTAGTACATTCTCTTTAATATTAATTTGACATGTATCAAAATGCTAACGTTTGAAGCTAGATATTAGTTAGCTTGTGACGGGTGCGACGAGTCACCTTTGAGGGCACATAGTTCTTGAGTGAAATGGACACTGCTGGTTTGAAGTAAACACTTATTATGTTTTTGACAAGGGGACCTCATTTAAACAATACGAAATTTAAGAATTTGTATGTTACGTTAAAAAAACACATATTTTTTTGTGGCGAGTGGACATTCACGAAGCATTTTTTTGAACGCTTACAACTTCTCACCATAAACGTTTTTTCTAATAACTTACCATGATGTAAAAATACTACAGCATACATTTATAACAATAAATAGAGAAAATAGTGAAAAATATAATTTACTTTTTTACATGAGGTGTCTTCTTCGCTGGAATGGCTCGAAAGTTTTGGTTTTTGGTTTTTGTTAAGGACATCGGACATATATCTGATTCTTGTTCTATAAGCAACGGATTAGAAATTGATGAAAGGGTGGTGTCTGTCAATTTGCATATGTAAGATTCTTTTCAGGAATTGGGGAATTACAAATGCGACTTCAAATGAAATAATAGGACCAAATACAGGAGATCCTTTGTACACTTGGTGTGAATAACTGGCGTAAATTCGCAAAGAAGAAAGGCCACTGGCAAAACTTTTTACACATGTAGTCTTGTCACAAACGAAAAAACGGTTGTAGGGATATATGCATAAGCAGAAGTGATCAATGGACAATTGGCTGTTGTCATTAGTGTAAACTCAATAAACACTTTCTCCAAAATTTTCTTTTCGTAGAGAGCAAGAGGCCTGATACTGCTAACACTTTGGGGCACTTACATACATATGTATATTCTAATTCGAAAAAATTTACAAAATCAGAGATAAAAATTAAAAATTTTACTTTTGAAGGTTATTTTAAAGGTCTAATTGAGTCAAAAATTACCCTCACCTCAAGCCGACCTTCAAAAGTAAAGCTTTTGAGTTATTCTCTTTTCTTTTACCCAAAAACAGTGTCGAAAAAAAGACTTAAACAAATTTAAACACATTTTTCGGTTTTTGCAACCGTGGAAATGAATTCCTTGATGCGAGAACAGCAAAAATATGTTTTTGAAAATGGTTAAAAATTTCTCGCATACTGATTTCAGGTCAAAAAACGGAAAAAATTAAACTTTTCTATTTCAAGGTAATTTTAAAGATAAAGGTAATTATGTTATTCAACGAGACAATATTACCTGAATTCTACATCCCAAAAGCTTTAAAATATCGTCACACTTTTTTCGCTATGTCTTTTTGTTCTAGAGACAACCCTTTTTTCAAAACTAGAACACAGAGTATCTTCACACCTCTGTGGTTGGTTGGACTGAATGTCATTTAGACTGGGGATCTCACGCTATTTTGGTGATTAAATATTCTTCTGTAAAACCAACGTAAGAATGGAGAAATTAATCAAATCTATGTTTTCCGCCTACCATGCATGTCACTCTTGTATGTATGTATGTGGGCTGCTTCTGAAAATACTTCTCATAGTTCAGGTAATTTCGTAAGATTAAAATAAAATGTTGTACGTTCATGCATACCTTCTGTGGCAAAGAAAACAAAAAAAAAAAGGAGAAGATTACCCGTAACAATCAATAATTGTTAAACCGCATGCCGTTCGTAGTTACTTTTAAGGTGGTGAATGTAAAAACCACTTCAGTCAAAACAAGTTAACTCACAAGCGCTGAGATGCAGCAATAGCAGCGGCCATTTGAAGTTTTCTTGTAAGTCGATTGAGTTATTTGCTAATAAATTTACAGACTAAATAGTTTCTTGCTTTTCTTTTGATTTCTTTTTTCCGTTTTTGTCAATCATTACTAGTACTCGCTTAGCCATTAAATTGCAAATGATGTTACTGCAACAACAACTACAATANGTGAAGATTACCCGTAACATTCAATAATTGTTAAACCGCATGCCATTCGTAGTTACTTTTAAGGTGGTGAATGTAAAAACCACTTCAGTCAAAACAAGTTAACTCATAAGCGCTGAGATGCAGCAGTAGCGGCCATTGGAAGTTTTCTTGTAAGTCGATTGAGTTATTTGCTAATAAATTTACAGACTAGTTTCTTGCTTTTCTTTTGATTTCTTTTTTCCGTTTTTGTGAATCATTACTAGTACTCGCTTAGCCATTAAATTGCAAATGATGTTACTGCAACAACAACTACAATAATAATAATAAATAGAAACCCCAAGTACTTAAAAAAGTCATATATTTACATATGTATGCCCATACATATGCACAAATGCGGAATATCTGAAGCGAGCGTGTATAGGGTGTTGCAGATCTTTGACAGGGTTATGCAGATCTTTGACAGCAATTATTTGTGATATGTAAGAAATTTTTATACTTGTTCAGACAAATCACACTATAGGTTTTGGCATATCGCGCATTGCGTGCGTAACCGGCCATATCTGAGTTAACAATCAGTCCTTTCGTGCAGAAATTCGAAGAAACTGAGTGAATAAGAACCAACGAGAGCCGCTAGCCATAGCAGCTAGTGCTCAGCTCTTTCCCCTTTAGTCTTAAAATTAACTTTTAATTCTAAATAAATAATAATAATAATAAGAACCAACGAGTCACTGTTTAGTGTGGCCTTTGGGCTGGCGAATTCAGCGGAGCATATTTCTTCGAAAATGATGCCGATAACGCTTTACGGTGAACGTTGAATGCTATCATGGCCTGATAAGAAATTTTTTATGGTTTGAATTAAATGACGATAAGAGGTTTGAAAATGATGGCGCCACTCACCACACTCACCACATAACGGATGAAACAATTGCCCTATTGCGAACGAAGTTCCCAGGACATTTTATCTTACGAAACAACGAGGAAAAATGGCCGTCGATATCTTACAATCTAACACCATTGTAAAATCTGCGAACTTATTAAGTCACCCTATAATTACATAGATATGTATGTATGTATGCATGTATGTCTGTATGTGTGATTCTGTGTATAAATGTTTATTGGAATACAATAATTGCTTACGTCAAATGCAACACAATTTAGTTTCTGCGGTAGCTCAACTGATAGCTGCTGAAAGTGTTGAAAATTTGTGTGGCTACGACAGGCGATTTGCATTTGCGTGGCGCTTAGCCAATACAGGCGAGTGACATGAGCTAAAAGCTCGTCAAGAATAGTTCCATTACTAAGTTCGGCCTAAACTTTTCTAAGTGCTATGCGTCACACACCATTACTGTAAAGGTACATACATATGTACAGATATGTATTTCGTGTGTACCGGCGCGCATGCATTACCTGCAAGCATATAAATGCACTTATAATATACCCAGTATGGACNCCCATACATATGCACAAATGCGGAGTATCTGAAATGTAGGCAAGCGTGTATAGGGTGTTGCAGATCTTTGACAGGGTTATGCAGATCTTTGACAGAAATTATTTGTGATATTTAAGTAATTTTTATACTTGTTCAGACAAATCACACTATAGGTTTTGGCATATCGCGCATTGCGTGCGTAACCGGCCATATCTGAGTTAACAATCAGTCCTTTCGTACAGAAATTCGAAGAAACTGAGTGAATAAGAACCAACGAGTCATTGTTTAGTGTGGCCTTTGGGCTGGCGACTTCTTCGGAGCGTATTTCTTCGAAAATGATGCCGACAACGCTTTACGGTGAACGTTGAATGCTATCATGGCCTGATAAGAAATTTTTTATGGTTTGAATTAAATGACGATAAGGGGTTTGAAAATGATAGCGCCACTCACCACACTCACCATAACGGATGAAACAATTGTCCTATTGCGAACGAAGTTCCCAGGACATTCTATCTTACGAAACAACGAGGAAAAATGGCCGTCGACATCTTACAATCTAACACCATTGTAAAATCTGCGCACTTATTAAGTCACCCTATAATTACATCGATATGTATGCATGTATGCATGTATGTCTGTATGTGTGATTCTGTGTATAAATGTTTATTGGAATACAATAATTGCTTACGTCAAATGCAACACAATTTAGTTTCTGCGGTAGCTCAACTGATAGCTGCTGAAAGTGTTGAAAATTTGTGTGGCTACGACAGGCGATTTGCATTTGCGTGGCGCTTAGCCAATACAGGCGAGTGACATGAGCTAAAAGCTCGTCAAGAATAGTTCCATTACTAAGTTCGGCCTAAACTTTTCTAAGTGCTATGCGTCACACACCATTACTGTAAAGGTACATACATATGTACAGATATGTATTTCGTGTGTACCGGCGCGCATGCATTACCTGCAAGCATATAAATGCACTTATAATATACCCAGTATGGACGTAAACAATATACGAATTTAATTAAGATCTCAGCTCGCTGTTTTACAAATTAGCCGGCGACACAATTTTTATGCGCGATTTCTTATGCATGCAANCAACAATTTGAAAACGACAGTGATAATATTATAGTTTCTGCAGTAGCTCAACTGATAGCTGCTGAAAGTGTTGAAAATTTGTGTGGCTACGGCTGGCGTTTTGCATTTTCGTGGCGCTTAGCCAATACAGGCGAGTGACAGGAGGTAAAAGCTCGTCAAGCATAGTTCCATTACTAAGTTCGGCCTAAACTTTTCTAAGTGCTATGCGTCACACACTATTGCTGTAAAGGTACATACATACATATGTACAGATATGTATTTCGTGTGTATGTATGTGTATCGGCGCGCATGCATTACCTGCAAGCATATAAATGCACTTATAATATACCCAGTATGGACGTAAACTATATACGAATTTAATTAAGATCTCAGCTCGCTGTTTTACAAATTAGCCGGCGACACAATTTTTATGCGCGATTTCTTATGCATGCAACGACTTAGCGAGCGATCGATCAATCGATTGGTATTTGCAAGTAGTAAATGTAAAAAAAAAATTAAAAAAATACGATATGCGAGCCATGATGTGCCTCAGCGCGTACTATACACACACCTACAGACATAAACAAAGTGTAGAGCATAGCAAGCAAGGGTTTGTGGATGCAAACACTTCAAAATCATAGTTGTTAATAGCATCATCACTCGTGTATGGCGTTTTCTTTTCTACAAAAACTGTTGCCTTTTGCATTGCCCTATCCTTAATATTTGTGCATAGATGGCATTGAGAAGGTAATAAGTTGCGGTAGCAAAGAAAAGGCCATTCGTTTTGTATCTGCTCCCACATACATATCGCACACCGTCTGCAAAACAGTCACAACTCAAAATAATACGTTTGTCAGAAAATGCGAAAAACAATTTCTTAGAGCACATGATATGAAAGGTAAATAAAATATTTTTAGCGCATAATCTGAAAAATGCCAAATTTTGAGTTATGACTCTTTTGAAGATGGTGTGCGATATGNTGAGCGCTGCTTACTATACACACACCTACAGACATAAACAAAGTGTAGAGCATAGCAAGCAAGGGTTTGTGGGGATGCAAACACTTCAAAATCATAGTTGTTAATAGCAGCACTCGTTTTCTTTTCAACAAAAACTGTTGCCTTTTGCATTGCCCTATCCTTAATATTTGTGCATAAGAGGGCATTGAGAAGGTATGTAATAAGTTGCGGTAGCAAAGAAAAGGCCATTAGTTTTGTATCTGCTCCCACATATGTACATATCGCAAACCGTCTTCAAAACAGTCACAACTCAAAATAATAGGTTTGTCAGAAAATGCGAAAAACAATTTCTTAGAGCACATGATATGAAAGGTAAATAAAATATTTTTAGCGCATAATCTGAAAAATGCCAAATTTTGAGTTATGACTCTTTTGAAGATGATGTGCGATATGTGGTATTTATTACGCAGGATTTGTTCCGAATTTTGCAATTTCGCTATTTATTTTCACACCACAGTTTGCTGTTTGTTTTTGTTTTTGTTTTTGGATAATGCTAACAAAGTTATTCGCTTTGATTTCAACATTGCGCATAAATTTGAAAGCATTTTCTTGATGGTCGGTCAGCGATCTTCGACTGTTTACGCATATCCATGCAAACTACGCTGCTCCCATAGTAGGTACAGATCGTTTTCATTGAAATTGCAGTGGAGTTTACTTAGTTTACTTAGAAGCAACTGCTGAAATATTAATGGCGGAAATTTCTTGATT
This sequence comes from Rhagoletis zephyria, assembly GCF_001687245.7. Classification (NCBI taxonomy): domain Eukaryota; kingdom Metazoa; phylum Arthropoda; class Insecta; order Diptera; family Tephritidae; genus Rhagoletis; species Rhagoletis zephyria. Next base: position 65,674 of record NW_016158007.1, read on the forward strand.
TTCATATTGCACTAGTATTGCACTATGTACATAGTAGTATGCTCTCGTATTGAAGTGTGGTGTTGACATAAACAATTTAATCATTCTATAAATGTCCATATTTATTAGTGTGCAATGTACTCTGAAGGTTGTCTTTCGTCATGGCGGCCAAGCAACGATTACTGCTCTATATTCCAAGCGTTGATTAATGTGCGAACGGAGTTACTATGTAGTCCTGGCGATCAAAAGTGAGCGCATGGTGATTTTTGTTAAATATTTGGATTATTTTTCAGGTAAAATTTTTTTGTTGATTTTTGTCTTAAAATACCACGTAAGTCAAACTTTCCAACTTTGTACAGAAATTTTTGAAAAATTCAATAAATCTGCATAATTTTGGGTATGCAGTTAGATAGGCTTGTAGAGGAAAATAGGCAAGAACTTTGCAAAAAGAAATTTAACCAATCGACGCTAGTTTTTAAAAACTGCGTTTTTTTTATGAAAAACCCGCAAAAGCCGTCCGAAAGAAATATTAAAAAGCAAAGCGATTTTTAGCCGCTCAAAACTTGTATGTAACTGCATACCCAAAATTTTTTTTTTTTTTTTCATATAAAAAAGTTGGACTAAAATTTGTTGAATTTTTTAAATTTTTCTAAAGTTTGAAAGTTTGACTTGCGTGGTTTTGGTTAAAGCTAGAACCATAATTTTATAAAAACTAACCAGAAAAAAATTTTACCTTAAAAACATTCCAAATATTAAAAAAAAAAACAAATCACATGCATTCAGGTTTGATCGCCAGTGTATGTACATACATAAATATCTGTGGATATTTTCTCTTCAAAACAGTAATTCATTGAGTTCTCAAATGATATTTCTATGTTTAGTCATTAATAGGAGTAGTTCAAGATGCTATCTTGATGAAAGTTAAATAAAAATGTAAAATTTTTAAATGGAAGTTTCTTATAATTTACTCTAAATTTCAACCTACAGAAAGCACAGAGGTTGTTTTGTCAAAAGTCCACAGATATGTACTTATTAAGTAAGTAAAACTTTCGATAATCAGAGAATAGAAAAATTTCACAAGGGAAAATATATTCCTACTGATTTATTCTCTGCATAAATGAGTCTCATTAATGAGCATTTCTACGAAAATATGATGGTTACGGATTTTGCAGCTTAGAAAGTTCCCTATTTTCAGTCAGAAAGTTCCCTCACTCGTAAGACCAATGGTTGTCGTAGAAAATCGTTTCGTAAAGCGTATCGGTAAGTTAGCCCAAGGATCATTACAATTTTTTCTGATTTGAAAGCCTCTGGTGAAAAGGACTGATCTTAACCCCTACAAAAGGTACATAAATTTGTTGAAACATAAAAAAATCTGGAATACAAAACGATATTTAACTATTTTACTAACCTTAACACAAATAACTGCTTCTGAAGTTGTGAATACCAAACAAGCTTAAACATGTGTTAAAACCCATGGAAACCACATAAAATGCTTTAAAGTCATCCACACACATCAGTGCCGACAGAGTTCCGTTTGCGGGCCAATTAGTATCGACCAGTGATACAAATTTACACATACATATTTATCCATAGTATGTCGTCCGTGGCTTTCAGTAAAGTGAAGTTCAGTGAAGAAAAAAGGAGGAGAAAGAGGAGGAGTAAAAAAGTAAAAGAAAAAAAACGAAAATGGGTTCACAGGGCTTCGATAAACGAGATTCCAAATATTTGTTTTGATTTTTAAAACCGACATCGATATATTTTTTGTGAAACAAATTATATTATTCTGCATAATTCCGTACCAAATCGATTAAGTTTTCCTCCATAACAAATATGTCTTACAATAGAATAACGTTAGCTCGTCAGAAAGTACGGAACGTACACTGAAGTAGCACTGACGACCAAAAAAAAAACGGATGTGTCTGAACAACTCTCTTTGAGACTGAGGCAACGATACTTTCTTTTTTACTGAAACTCACACGGAACTGAGAGTGGATAGACCTTTATATGGCCACAGGTATTTCAAATGAATCCAATCATGCAAAGACTTTAACGAAAACTCTTCGTGAAACTTCATTAAAAATAAAAAATTATTCGCAAAAATTTACAAACAACAGCCATTTGGAAAAATTAAGCATGCATTTGTAAACAACAGACTAAACATCCCTTAATACTCGTATAGTACTGGCAACTTGAAGTGGAGTTTGTAATCGCACCGGTAACTCCGACGCCGCCGATAACTCCACCGAAGCTGCCTAAGTCTAAAAAGCTAAAGGCAAGTACTCTGTTAGTTCCAGACATTCACAACTTATTACTCTTTCCTGTTAACGTTCATTAAAAATTTCAGCAAATTCCTTGCTGTTTACTCTCAGCCCTTGGTACTTCAGAGTTTTCAAGCGATAAATGAAAATATCAATTAATAATGTGCTCATCGCCGTTTTATGTATCTTCTTCCCATTCAGTTCGACTGATGGCATAGAGCCGTCCAGAATACCTGGCGATAGCTTCTAAGACCTAAAATTGTTTACAATGGAACAACGCCGAAATCGGTGGACGGAGGTAATTCGTTCAAAAAATATCCTCTTATCATCCTGTCGTAAAATCAACAAATACCAACAAATCTTAAACTACTCAGCAATGAATAACCGAAAACGGTTCACTGATAACCTTCCTCCTTTTTTACGAATTCCGTTAATAAACGAACGATACAACTACTAAACATTTTTTTTTTTCATTTCCACCAATAGCCAAACTGCAACGATATATATGAGCTCCATCAGGATCAATTCAAATATGTTGCAGAACAATTTTAACCTCATTTTGGGTCTCCACTCACAGGGGGCAACCTAACCATTTACCTCCCTCAATACCGACCTACTACTGAAGTTCTTCTATTGGAAAACCAAAAACGTATTGTTTGTCGTCCTTGTCCTTGTTATGGTGTGTTACCAGTTTTAACCGAAAGAGCTGGAGCTATGCACATATTCGCTGCCTATTTCTATAAAGACTTCGATGGCATAGTTGTGCTGGGATTTTTTTCCAATTAGTTCTAGTTTACAATTATTGCGAAAATCGCATTTTTTCTAAAATTTTCCTATTTATAGAAACAAGTCTAAATTTAACCTTCAAACAAATACTTGCGGTTTTTCTCCATTCTTTACTTCATGCAAGTAAAACCTGTCGATAGCTGTGCGTACTTCTTATAAGCAGCAATTACATCCTCACTGTTAAAAATAAATATTTATTGATCTAGCCATGAGCAATTCATCCATTGAAATAGTAATTGAAAATTGACGCTTTGCAAAAGGCGGGCAAACGCTTCATAGAAGACGTCAACAGTTCAACATTTATAGGCATCGAAACAACTAAAATTACCGAGGCAATAAACAATTTTAGCTGAAGCTTTCCAATATTATTGTTTGAAAATGAGAACATAATTTACAAATGGACAATGCTTACAAACAAATAAAGCGTACACCGGGCGGTCAAGAAAGTGTACGCATTCCGAAGTCACTCAGGTACACTGAAATCAGCGGCATAAATAGATTAAACGAGCAAGCGAGCGGCTGGGAAGTGCAGCGCCTCACAAATGGAATCCGCGTTGGAGAACCGGATTAGACGGCCGCCAAAAAGCTCCAGCACACCCCATGAATAGCACCTTGTTGAACAAAGTGCCGGAACAAGCCACCAGATCAGCGCAAGCAGAAGTGATCGCGGGTGCACTGAGAGCTACAGCAACATAAAAAAAAAAAAAAGCTAACTACTAACATACAGACAATAAGACAAACCGGCCCATTTTATTACGCGATTTATAGCCGAGTCTCTGATAAAGACAACACGGGAGCGGAGCAGCGGGCCAAACTATTACATTATTATATTAAAAAAATTAAGTCATTTCGCTCACACTCACAAGCGCAACACACAATACACTTGAATCTGTAGTAAACCTTTAAAAAAATTCTGAGTGCACTCAATTGCAGTGAAATGCATTACAAAAGTCCAGCCGCCGAAAGCTCTGAGTCAACACTGGCGGCGGCAAAGCAAATCAGTATGAGCATGTTCGTAGGTACATACATACATACATATGTATGTGTTTGTGCGGCGTATACGTATACTATTAAGTAATTCACGTAAGTCAGTCAAATGCAATATTTGCTATTTTTGTTGTTGGCCAGAGTGAATGCATGCCTTTAAAAAAAAAGAACAAATAAAAAACGTCGAGTCATACTGAATTTCATTTGCATCGGCAAATGAGTTGATCGCACGCCGCTCAGGCACGAGTGCCATTGGTGCGAGCGGGTGGATTGGCGCACAACGCGATGAACACAAAAATGAAACGATTCGAGCTGACAACGCTGATTGTTTAGCGGCTGGAAATGGAGATGATACCGCGGTTGAAATTGATTTTTATTTCATATTCGTTTTTTTTTCTATTTTCGTTTTGTTTACAGCGATTATATTCACAGGTATTAAGTTTCACACGAACTCACATTCATATAGCGAACTATCCAATATGATCGGTGAGATATTTTGCTCAACAAGGAAATATTTACATATTTATGTACGGAGTGAAAATGGTAAGAGTTGCGAGAGTAATTTGCTTTCAAAGCTACTTACATAGATACAAGTATTTTAGAAAAATTGCATTTTAATTAGCAATTTGCAATTAACAGGATTGGGGAGCATTGCATGCCTCTTAATAGTTGTTTTCATTATTAAGGAAGCCGTGGTAGCTAGATGCTTCTTATGAAAATTCCAAGTCTGAGAGTACGAGAGGCGTCCTGATTTGTTGCTGGCTACATGGGGTTTCAGCTAAATTTCATAAAATCCACCCAGACCTTACAGGGCCATCATGGTCTGGTTAAGCTGAATGACAGATCTCGTACACTTGTGGTTCATGGAAGTAAATTCAGAGATTTGTCAGAAATAAGTTCTATTCCATTTTTGTAATAAATATGCATTTGATGGTTACTACCAGACTGCCAGGGATATGTGTAGCTTCCATGCGCCCGTGGAAATTATTTCACATTTATCTTCCGCACCAAAATTGTAATGACAGTCGCTTTTCGATGACGTATTTACAGCAGCTTAAAGGAACTGCTGGTTTTTGACTCGCTCATCAGTATACGACTTTTAATTACCTGACACTGTCAGAGGCCATAAGCAGTCTTTCGAAGAGAGTTGGAAATTCTTCATTTACTTTTCCTGGTGATCAAGACGAGCTCCGTTTCTGTAGGATCAATAAAAAGTCCAGAGCTAGAAGAAGTCTTCTTCTTATTGTTCTTCTTATTTGGCACTGTAACCGCCTAAAAGATTTTTACCGACCAATTCGCTTTTAATTATTCCTTCCTTAGATCATACAGAGTGACCTGAGGGTTTCCTCTGATATTGAGTGTAACGACGATACATGTGGGGAAAGGTTAAGAGGACACCCCCTAATGGAGTACCTCTAAAATTCTATGTTGCACAGAGGAACTGTTCCACTCCGGGATGACACTTCTAACACGGATCATACCATGGCCTGGTACCCAACTTAGATTGATAGAGGGGTGTGCTGCTGACTACGAAATAGAGATTAGAATTCATTGACCGGTCTCACGTAGAACAGCCATTCAACCAGTGTCTTCATTATTGTTCGGCAATCAGAACTTCAAATTTCAATTCAGTGCAGTCCTTTCCGGAGAGAATTTTCAGTGGAATCTGCTCAGACCCAGTGGCGCTTAAGTTTCAAAGAACATCGAAAGGTGAGTACTTTGAATCTAGCATCTAACTCGCGCCCGTTGACCAAACGATTGAAACCAGAACAACCAGAAAGTGTCAAACGGATGCAACCACATTGAGTAAGAAGGGCATTGAAGATTGTAATATGAATGTTTATATGTACCATTTTATTGAGCTTGAGGCCATTCCATATACTCCTACTTAAAATTTTCCAACAAAAAGCTTTGCTTACCTCGTCTTCAACGAATTTCTACCAACTACAACTCACTAAATATCCAACTACAAATTGAGTCACTCTATGAAATGCCACTCAGCTTAATCTCAAAATCAATATAAGCTTGAGTGTGAACCCAAAAAAATAATATTATAGTTACTAGTCTTCTTTTTTCGACTAACTTGCAGCATCTAAACTTCCTGTATATCATGTATGTATGTATGTAATTCGAAAACTTCGATTTAGTTTCTTCCATTTTTGTCAGCCTACAGCCCTCCGATCATCTCACTCAATCGCACGCTCAGGCACCCTCTCCCCAAAAGCTATCAGCCAGCCAGCCAGCCAGTCAGCGCAAAGGTTATGCTATGTAGCACCTACCTACCCCCATCATATGCAGCTACTACATACCTGGAAGCTCGAGAATTTTTTTTTAGCGGTGAGTGCTTTTCTACCAAAGCCTGAGAATTTGCGGATGTGTGTGAATGTGGAAGTGAGAACCTTTTTTTCTACCAAAGCCAACAACGACGGCTGGTAAAAAGTGCATAAGCTTAGAAATTTGCGACTTTAGTTTGTTTAGTGGAACACGCGCGAAGACGACGTGAACAGTGAACAGTGACGGTAACGGTGACGGCTATAGGTCATATGTAGAGCGTTTTTGGTCGAAACGTTTACAGTTGCGTTGACGGTGGCGGTTTTAATAAAAAACATATGTACAAGGGTATTGATCAATATTATTGGAGCTAAGCGGTAGCGATCAGTGCGAGTCAAAGTGAGCCGACAACTCAACTTCAACGTCGGGCATTAATAGCGCATGCAATCGTGTGAGAATAATATTTAGTATGTTGATACACGCGAATTTAAAAAAAAAAAACAAATTTTTTTAATTCCGGAAAGAATGCAGAAAGTTGTGCGATTGATTACCCATTAAGTTGGCATATTTTTGTATCTAACCACCCACGATGAAATGAAAAGTTTAAAATACAACAAATTAAAATTGAATAGAAATCTAAGTGAGAGAGATTTGCAATCGATTTTCTAATTTCTAAACGGCGAAGCGGAATAGTTCTACACAAGTAGCTGTGCATACCGAAACAGTGCGCTGTGTAAGCTTAAACGTACAAACCGAAAGCTTCACAACGCGCGCACAGCCTTCGTCAAGTGCAACAGTTCAAGTGCAGCCCGACGCAGTTCAGCTGCGCAGAGGTGCGACTAGAGGAGCGAAAGGCAAGCCGCAAACCACTGCATTCGATTGAACGCGGAAAAGAAATATTATGTAATTTTGAGAGACACAAACTACATATTGCATATTTAAAAGCACACACACACACATACATACGAAGGCGGTAATTGCTGATCTTACAAATGCTAGTGCGCACATATATACCTACATATGTACATACCTCCCATTACAATAAACAGCAAATGAGCTAATAACCAAGTGGACAAGCTGCAAAGGGGTGGCGGGTCGAGCCGGTAAAGTGCAGCAACGTAAATAGAGAGTGTTATCTTATTTGTGTATGAGTGTGTGTGTGTGTGTGTGTGTGTGTGTGTACCTTACAAAGTCTCGTATTTGCTGTGTTGGCGATTTTTACTAAACTTAATTACTATAATTGCTATTTAATTAGCAAACGCGCGGAGTAGACCGGGGTATTTTGTTTTGTTGGAAGATATTCTATTTAAGTAGCTGTATGAAGAAAGTGAAAAGTGCGAAATACGACCTGTAAATGTTAGAAGACACACATTTACCAAAAAAAAAAAAACAATGAAAAATTGTCCCTTTAAAATATGAAGAAGAAAGGGGAACAACGATTTAATTACTACGTAGATAAAGTAAATTAAAAAAAACAAAACCTGATTGCATGCATTACAAATTACATTAATAAAAAAAAAACATCCTAAATAAGTTGAAATTCTATGCCGCCCAACTGCGCTCGAGTTCCGGCAAAATGTTTCTTTCAATGTAATTTATTGTCACAAATGCCAGTTGCGTTTTGAGTAGTTTTGTGTTCGTCGCAGCGATCAGCTTCACATGCAGCTACTGGCATTTTAATAGCAAAAGCACTCATTCCACTCGCCGATGTTCGACAAACGATCGATCGCTTCTACTGTATTTGCATGATACCCGTAACATATCAATTAAAAAATGATGTAATGACAGCCGAAGCAGAAAACGTTTCATACATACATATCTAAAATAAATCAGAGAAATGGGATGAAAATTTGTTTAACAAATAAATTCCTACTTTCTTGCATTTCATATTGCCACAAGTGAAGATTTTTTCGATGCACAGCGTAACTGCCAAGCACTCACATACCTGATGTTTCAGGTTTCCCCTGAGTGACAAATGACAGAGGGAAAAGGGCAATGCATAACCTCCTCCAAAGAAATCGCTGAACTCTCTGACAGGACACTACGAGTTACAGCACGGGACGGGTACGTTTCCGTCCTTTAGCTTTATAAATAGCCCTGGGTTTAAAGAATTACCACAATACATTGATCCATATACATACATACATATGTAAGTCGTAACGCATGTTTTCCCTCAAATAGTACTACGATTGATAAAAGCCGATATAGCGGGCTAATGTTCAAGTTTTCTCGAGCTCCTTTCGTTTTTATGTGAAATTTTAGAATACATATGTATATAGGTATTCACACAATATCCATCCTTGTCAGGGAGGTCACCTCTATTTGAATATTGCGCCGACCTGTCCTCGAGCCTAGGTTACAATAAGAGGGCGTATTTAGGTATTCGGTTATGACGGGCGGTAAAATTACGACATAAATGTACGTGAAATGGTAAAATGGTTTTCTGACTTATCTCATACTTTTTAATTTAAATTATTGATGTTCTGTTTATATACCTTATTAACTAATTTGTATTAGATGCATTATATATTACTATGTAATCAAGTTACCATTGTGTACTGACTTTGAAATTTGGCAATAAAACGCCTTGCACTAAAATATGAGTTCCATGGCGTATGAGTAATGTAAGAGTTAGTACATTCATACACTCACTACCCGCCAAGATATTTGCCCAGAGGATTTTTTACAACATTTGCAAACATTTTTATTTTCATTTTTTCCCGCTACTTAAAAAAAAATAATACTTGATACTACAACAAATAAAATAAAAATACAATTTCTAAACTTTGTGAAAAACTCAGGAAAATTCAATAAAAATTGTTATGCTAATTTTCAACTTAGATTTAAGATTTTTTTTTTTGATATACAAAGTTGCAGTTTCAAATAAATAAAAAAAATATATATATATTAAATAGTCGAAAATTTGCACAGAAATTTATTAAATATCAAGATTTTTATTTTTAGCTCATTAGATCTTAATTTTTCGTTTTTTGATTTTTTCGTTCAAAAATAATTTTGGATTTTCGTTTTTTCGATCATTTTCAACCGTTTTAATGGACTATTTTTGATCGAAAAATAAAAATAATTATATAACCGTTTAAATTGGTCGGAAAAACATAAATCAAATTTTAACGGATAAATTATAATTTTTATTATAACAGTCTTAACCTGCGTCGTGCTTTTCCCCTGAGGTGTTGAACGTCAGAATGTTCTGAAAAATTCATTAGTTTTTCAAAGACATCAGAAAGGATAACTGCCGCCGCTGCAGGGCAAAAAGATGTCGCCTATAGGAACATACTCTGATCAGGTGCATCCGGAGTGAGAGGTGGGATCGATTTAGGCAGCCGAGGACGGAAACGAGACGTATTTTTGGAGTAAAAAATAGTGGCCGACAGGAAAAGCGCTGGAAATTTCAATTAGACGATTTAGGGAAGATTTTAAGTTTCCAATATAATGGCACTGAAACCAGCCAAGGAACGAACTGCCGTTAACGCACTCACTGTTTTTTTTTTGTGGCCTTAGGCCTGATAATACATCATAGACTTAGGTATTCACCAAACGCCAAGTTGGGAATTAATCTTATAGAGGAGGATCGACACTCAAGTTAACAAATGGGATTTGAAAAAGGAGCCAAAATTGCATAGGTCTTTAACCCGAGGACGGGTAAAACTCTGGGAGGTGCTAAATTAACCTAAATACTAGGCCTAAGTAGGCCCATGTTAATAAAATTCTAGATTTTTACTGTTATAGCGTATTACTTATTGCATAGGCTGATGTTGGGCTAGCATCATAAGCCGTTAAAAATGTTTACATACTAAATGACAATGTATCAAAAGGACTTATATAGGAAATTCTTTAGTATAGGAAATTCCTCGTTGGGTAAGAGTTATACAAATGACTCAAGCTCAAGTGTGTATACTAGGGTGGTCCACAAAAAGCTAAGTCGGAGTTTTAATGCTCTCACCCCCTGGGAATGTTCTATACCGAAAAGAATATACCCCTATCTTTTATTTTGAAAACAAGAAATATCTAAAGGTCTCTCAAAACGTTGAAAGTTTTCCTTGTATTTTATATGGAAAAAACATCTTTTCCTAGAAATAGTATAGAATTCTTTAAAATCAATATTTTTCGAACAAAAAACTCTGGTTCTCTTCAGGTCCCACCATTGGATTTTTCGAGGTTTTTGGAGGTCTTTGGCTGACCTATAAATTATGTTGGCTTTTTAAATACAAATGTGAGATATGTGCGGAGCTGTGCAATGAAATCAGTTATGTCGGTGGTATAAACGGTTGTTATTAGACAAATATATATGTATGTATGTATGTATGTATGTATTTCGATGCTTCACCAGCTCTCTTAATTTGAGCACCGTTTCCGAACAATAAATATTACAAATCTGGGCATTTCAATCGCTAATAATATTCCACGTGCTTTATGCTGCGATTAGTCGTAGAGATAAGAAATAGCACTGTCGTATTAGATGCTTTAATAACGACAACTGTCAGCAGTAAATTCCGCCGCATTTCGGTCTCCTGTACTACCAAACTACAATAACTGTTTTGAAATTAAAAAAAAAAAATTCCAGTCATAAATTCTATGAACTCAACCTATATAAATGTTTTCCTCTCTATTTTACAAATCAATCAAGAAATCGCGAATGCATTTTAAACCCAAGAGTGCACAATAACTTCATTGATTATCTGTTTGGTATGTTTGTATGGGCATATCTTATGTATGTACATTGGAGTATGTATGTAAATACATGTGCATTTAGAAAATTATATTCGTGATTCTATTATAGAAATTAAAATTCGTGTAATTCACCTCTCACCTTATAATTGAATTTATTAATTCGAAGCTTGATTTAAAAAAATAAAGTGGAATCGAGATAACTGGTAATCCAAGGGTCCACAAAAATATGAGGGGAAACTGGTACATTTGCATCTATGTATGTATTTATATAAAAATAAAATTCCATCTATTGGACCACAAAGTAGTGGGTAGGCGCTATGGCCAAAGTTAATCATCTCTTACGACCTCTGCATGGTTGTAAGCTATGCAGAGTACGCATAAAGCTCCGGAAGCATCGTCCGGACGATTCATCGGACTAGGCCGAGCATACTTTGAATTGCCATCAAATTATAACTTAAGAAAGTTGTATTACTTATATGGCAATTGAGAAGTGCATAAGCAAAAATTTCGTATATTACACAAAGGAAATTTTCGCACATGCAGCAGTGCATAGCATGCATTTAGGCGTCCGGTGTTAGCAGTCGCGCCTAAACAGATTGCAAGGTAAAAAATATGAGTTATTGACGCTATTAATTAATAAAAAGAATTGAAGTGAAAGTAGATTTTATATTTTGTAGCAAATTATTTCTTTTTCAAAATTTTTGTTTTATAATTTGGTTTTTGTTTTTATTGACAGGATTTTACAACCGCGTTAAATCATTTTACACTGAATTTAGGTAAATACGCTTATGCGTAAATGAACAGCAAGTGTACGTTTAAAAAAATGGCCAATGTGTCGCTTTTGCTTTTTATTTTCTTTTCATTTATTACTTGTTATAAAACACGTTTGCAAAATCAAAAGTAAAAGTAACGGTTTAAAGCGATTTGCGAGTTTTTTTACTAATTCGTAAATTACAAGTTATAGAGCATTTTTATCATAATGGAAAGACTAGAAAAAAATTAACAAATTCGTTCGGCTGCGAAAATCGCGAGTTATCGAGGGGATCAAATAACATACATTTTGTACGAGTTATGCAAGGAACCAAACTTTGTTACGAATTATCGCGATTCCACTGTATGTATACAAAATATCGCAAATATTTTTGCCTCTTTCACGAGAAATCAATAATTTCCAGAAAAGTTAATTTATTCACAAAAGCTTATTTTTCATCAATCAAAGTATCTGTCTGTTTATAAATATAAATATAGAACAAATTAAGAATACGCATGCGAGCTTTCTTATCGGATAGCAGTAGTTCAAAAAGTACAGATTTATTGGAATATTAAGTGAGGTTAGACGAAGTTTGCAACAAGTGTATTCATTAGTGATACATAGTTTCGTATTAAGACCCATGCCCCTTTATATCAAAACATTTATTATATGCAGTCATTAAATAAATATTGAGGCATTGGAAGTAATATTCTAAGTACAAATCAAATAAAATATATATGTACGGAGAAGGAGTTGCAATGATGTCCTTGCGGCAAACCTTTATGAAGAACCTTCATATAATAAAAATGCGATCTGACCCAAATTTGTTTAGCAATATGTCGTACGTTTAATAATATAACGAACTTTCAATTTTGTGGGAAAACGAAATCAAATTTTTATCAACTCATACAGTTCGTTTATCAAAAGACAAAAAGAAAGACGCATATATTCGCCATTTTTTGGAAGTTTCGCAATCTGATAGGCTGAACACATCGTCACCTGAAATGTAAAAAGACGTAACAAACATCATCCTTCAAATGCAAAAAGTTATAAATTAACTTTTGGATTTATATGAAGGATTTCATCGAATTACAACTCCCCACATCATTTTATGAAAAAAAAAATTTAAATATTAGTCACGACTTTTTCCATTTCATTTACGATGTGGCTAAGCCTTGTTTCAGGTGACGACATTCTTCTTATCTAGTTTATTAATTGTGTGTTGAAATCTCCAAAAACCTAAATTTTGAATTACATTATTAAACGTGCGTTGTATCAAAAAATACTTAAAATACAATCAGTTTGGCCTAAAGTCCATCAAAAGTATAATATTACCATAGCAATAATAATTAAAAATGTCTGAGAAAATATATCAAATTGATGACTGCACCTTAATTCATGTCATACCTGAATATGTAGTTATGTTCGTACACATGCATTTAAATAAAATAAAGTTTAAAAAACTTAAGAAAACTTTCCTGAGAAATAGCGCTGACAAAGAGTTATTTTTTTTTTTAATACTTTATACAATAATTACATACATATTAATAAAAGTACTTCAGCAGGTGGGTAAAATTTACATTATTAAGCAATTCTGGAATTATTTAATGCGGAACAAATTGCATTGAAATAGGCAAAAAATCTAAAATAGATTTAAAATTATTTCTAAATCGAAAGAATTTATGAAAAGGTCACTTTTTAAAAGCTTTTTAAACCTATTTAATTTTTTATGAAAAAGGCCATAAGTATTTGAAATTTCTATTTAGTACATATGTAGTATGTAGGAATTGCTAAAAGCGGCGGTGCAATGAGCTTATAAGCTTATGTATGTACATACGTATGTATATGAACCCTTATGAATAAACTCTCACTCATTCCCGGCCTTTAATTATATCTGCTAAACACATCATTTTGAGCGTGGTTTAAGTCTGAGTGAAAATGCATTTGGCGCATACATACATACGCGCATATGCCCTCATATTTATGTGTGTCTATACATTCTCAGGCTTGAAGCAGCTTCGGTATAAGAAAAGTATAAACCAAAGTACAAATAGCAACATAAAAAGAGGTACCTCCAAACTGTAATTTTACTATTATCACTCACTAACACCAACACAACACTAAAGCTAAATGACAACCTTGAATACACACACATATGTATCTAAATCACTTTTAAAAGTGTGCGGTAATAGCTGTAAATAATAGGATCAAAGCTTTGGTCAGAGATGCAAGCGTACCCTGTAGGAATTCAGTTCATTATAATACCTTTCACTTAGGGATTTTTTGCAGCGACGAACCTTTTCGTGACTTTTCAGGGTCAGAGTTTTCACATTAATATAACCTATTCAATTTTTCCTAAGGTGACCAAAACATCTACATTTATTATTTGATTTACATAGGCAGCGTTTCATTGTATATATGTATAAGCAAGTAATTAAGTAAAAGTGGTTTTGCTAGTGGTTATTAAAAAAAAAGTACGTGCGCCTGGGCCACACTGGAGAAGTGAAACTTACGTTACAGACATATCTATTTTGTCTCATAACCAATATACATACATACATATGTACATACATACATACATCTGCTTTTGCTTAAGATCTCCACCTCTACCCCTGTTCCTTCATTTATATTATTCTGTTTTCCTTTATCTTCATTTCTATCTTTATACTCTATCGACAAGAAAATCGATAGTAACATCCAATAAAATATCGATAACAAAACCGATAAAAATATCAATAACAAAATCGATGAAAAATTAGACAAAAATTTCGATAGCAAAATCGATTATAATATTGGTAGCAAAATCTATCAGAAACTCGATAAAAATATCCATGAAAAATCGATAAAAACATCCATAACAAAATCGATAAATATCGATACCAAAACCGAAAAAAATATTGATAACAAAACCGATAAAAAATGTAGCTAACAAAACAGTTAAAAATATTGATTACAAAATGGATAACCAATTGACAACAAAACTCGATAAAATATCGATTATTATATGGATAATCTCCGAAAATATCGATAGCGAAATTGATAACAATATCGGTAAAATTTTCGATAAAAAATCGTTAAAACCATCGATAACAAAACCGATAAAAATATCGATTATTTTATCGATAAGTCCCGAGGATCGCGAAAATCTCTAAAACCCTAAAATAGTTCCGATATTGAGTCTCTTTGTCTCTCTCATTATACTTTCTTCTTTAATTACCTTTATTTTATTAGCAAATTTTTGTTAAATTAATACCATATGTATACACACGAGAAGCACTTGTTTCAGCTCCAACCATTTCCGTTGCACCATTTCCGTTTGCAATCTAATTAAAACATGATATTTAAGGTGTATCGTCGGCCGCTGTGGTGTAGTGGTAAGCAGTGCGCGCTTTCACTCATCAGCACCTCGGTTCAAGCCCTGGTCAAAGCAACATCGCAAATAAATTAGAAAAAGTTTTTTTCTTAACAGTGGTCGTCCCCTGGTAGGCAATGGCAAACCTCCGAGTGTATTTCTGCCATAAAAAATAGCTTCTCATAAAAATACAATCGCCGTTCGGAGTCGGCGTTAAACTGTAGGTCCCTCCGCTTTGTGTGACAATATAAAGGCGCACGCCACATGTTGAAGGAGAAGCTCGGCCAAACACTAACATATGTGTAAGCGCCAATCTATTATTATTATTATTTAAGGTGTATTTTACTCCGAGAAGGTTCCCTAAATGATTGTTCAAGAAATGATGATACTGCCACTATCGTATTTTATTTTATTTTTTATTGTAATGTTAAACTAATTTCATTTTAGTTTAGTCATATTTAAGTAGTAAAAAATTATTGCAATCGCTTAAAACTTAATTAAGTAGGAATAAGTTAATTGAAATTAAAGCATTCTCGAACTTTTTTGAAATTTACAATTTGTATAGAGTCAACTGTTACCCAGCACCCATATGTTTGTACACACCCCTGCCCTCTTCTTAATTTTCAGATGAGAATGGTTATTTGATTGCATTGTAATGCTTGTGTTAGTACTTTAATAAAGCACTTGATGTTTGTTTATTTACATTTTAGAATAAAAAAAAATTTTTTAAGTGAGTGAAAGAGAGCATTACACAGCTCACTTACACCACTATTGGCTTACAGAGAGAGATTTGTCATAAGTGTAGTGTAATACATATTTACAAACACACCAGAAGATCTAATCAGAAATATTATTTAATAGCTGAGCTTTGTTGACACTTGAACGGAATAGGTACTGACTGCATTATGCCGCAAACTATCTGTTACCGACCGACGACTAAAACAGTCAACGATCGTTTGACAGTGGAGCACAACGAAGTGAATGCACGCGTCGCACCGGCGAGCTTTTGTTTGTTTGCCTACACCACCCCTCTACTATTTATTTTATTTTAGTTGTAATGCGATTGTTTGTATATAATATAACTGCATGTATGTAGTATTTCTATGTCGCACATGTTGCAATTATGGCAATAACAATAGCCACAAGAGCTTATGCCTCTATTTTTGTTTGCTTCTTCTTCTTCTCCTTAGTTAAGCTTGTTTTCCAATTAGCGAACGTAGAGCAAAAAAGAAGAAGTAAAACGATGGAAAAAAGTGTTCGAGCTTTGTAAATGAGACGCGACTGCAATTGCAAGTGAAATAGTAACAGTACCTGCAACAATAAAAGGAAAATGAACGCAGTTGACGAACCGCATGGAAGCGTCTAACGTTTAGATGTGACTTAGCACGGTCAAGTTCATTGCTATCGAATACTGGCGAAAAAAAAAGTTATGAAAAAAAAACTAGGAGAACGTATGAGACAACCGCACACAGCGGCGTTATAAATGATATTCGCCGAATAGGCCGAACGAGAATTGTGTAATTCATACAGATGGGGTTTCACTCAAAGTTTACTACACATAAATTTGCAATAGTAACTCAAATATTTATTAATATCTTAATATAAGTACGTAGCACTGTTGGCTCGAATAAACGGACTTTAGTGTTCTTTAGGTTTATTATTAATTCAGGTTATCATATATGTATGTAGGTGCATGCATACATACATAACGGTTTACTTACGGAGTCTTTTGTGTCTTTAGCCGATAATATCGCACACCGTCTTCAAAAGAGTCACAACTCAAAATAATACGTTCATCAGAAAATGCGAAAAACTATTTCGTAGCACATGCTAATCATATGGGTGGGCAAAGGCGATTTTCCCTTAGGTTATTTTATAACGAATTATAACAAAAAATTTCTCCATATTTTGCTGAAAGGTAAATAAAAGTTCTGTGTACATTTTTGGCGCATAATTTTAAAAATGCCAAATTTCGAGTTGTGACTCTTTTGAAGACGGTGTTCGATATATAAAATAAATAGCTTGAATTGTGTATTGCTATTTATGAAGGACTAAATAGCCCTCGAAAATGATTGTTTATTGTTACTAAAAAGTATTTCTTTTTATAAATATTTACCTTAAAAAAACTTCTCAGTCGCGAAAACTGGACAGGCTAGTAGAAAGTGTTGAAGTGATTCCAAATCAACAACATCTAAGGAACTTCGGCAGTAGGAAGGACTTGCCAGAACCCCACCACTTTGCAAGTACAGGGAAGAAAGACCTTGCAATTCCGCATATCCATAGTTTTCGCCTAGACTTCGTTGAACTAAAATAAGGCTCGTCTGTCCAACACTGAACCATAGCTGGTTAATAGCGCCTCCACCCGTTCTCTGTCCGGTGATATCATTGGCCTTGTGCATATGAAAATCTAGTTAAAAAATTTTCGGACGCAATCGAGTGGAAGGTCACTAAATCTTTACTCAATCAGTGAATTCATGGTCTCAATTGCCGCTTGGCAATAGAAATAGTTTCTTACCTCCCATACTCGCGCCATATTCTTGACCAGATTGCTGTCTACTGTTACTTCAATTTAAGTCCCTTCGGGATGAAATGCTACTTAAGTCTGGAAATATCAACTGGATGTTCCAAACCTTTCATCAATCCTTCACCAGTACGGAAATGGGTATGGAAAAAAATGTATGGAGAGATTTCGAAGACGCTGTGATCGGTGTAATATAAGACTTAACCATAAGCTCCAGGTTGGCTGTCTATGGAATCAACTCACAGTCTGTTTTCGTTAGCTGTTCTAACGATTCGTTTTTGACCAATATCTACAGCTAGCAGGGCACCCCTGTTCACATTTATTAAGAGCAGTCCTCACCCATCCGCGATAGTTCTCTCGCAGAGGAAGTTTTATATGAGCATACCAACTGTAAATTATATATGAAGACTTCTAACTCAAATTGTACATAGTGGTCTTCGCAGACTTTCCTTAATTGTAAGCATGGTAACGACCATTCGACCTCTAAGGAAATATCCACCGCTCGCGCAATTCGCGTATGTGATAGCCAGTCTCCCACACGACAACTCAGCAGTCTTTTGCCACCGTGCAGGTAAGATACCTTCCGGTCCTAGGGCGTGAAGGGTTTGACCGAGTTCATCGTCCATTTCAGGCAATGATTATCCAGGTTAACTGCTAACAGTTAAATTTCCTGCCTAGTCTCTTTGCTGAGGATTTGTGACACCCTTCTACACTTTCGCAGAAGACTCTAAGTATATGAAACCTTCTTCGCCGCGTTAATTTCAGCTATATGAAATTCCCAGTCAGATGAAATTTTACTTCCGCAAACTATTAAAGAATCGTCTGTTTGACACTTTAAGATTCAACTAATCCGAAAAAAATTCGCAGAAGAAGCAAACGAGTTCTAGAAATATCCCTAAAATATCCCGACTTATCTAATTTTTATAAATAATAATCAGGCAATTGCTCAATAAATATCAGGCAAAAATCCCCTTTTATATTTAGTTATACTTGGCAAAAGTTATCCATTTATTTCCATGAAATATGCGTGCTGAACGCTTAAAGCAGGACTTGAAATGAGCTTAAGTAAATGCTACATATCTATATACATTCCATCGCAGGCGATTCGTGTGGACAGGCCAAAAGGTAACTTAAGCTGCTTTCGTTTAGCCAATTAAACACCCACCCAACCACTTCACAACAAACTCGGTTAACCAAGCAACACTTCAGCAACACCGCAGCCACAACGGTCGGTCATTTCATACTCTTCGCTCCATTACGACTTTGATGTTCGGAATATAATTTAACACTGAGGAAATTACAATTCGTTAACTGCTGCCTTAACATCTTTGATTTTTGTGTGTGCAGGGATTGATTCCCATGGTATGCACTCGTACTCACATACATGTACATAGATACATATGGATACGTGTATACACACGAATAGATTGAGTTTAAGCAAGTGCTTAAGCCGTACCGCTTCTACAACAAACATCCGCATGGAAATTGCAAATTTGCAAAACATTGTCGCTATTTTAATCCGAATGTTAATTGCCACTGCCCTTACGAGCTAACATCTGTTTACCTGTAAGCCACTAACTATGTACATATTTACATAATAAGCTCCATATATGCATTTCGTATGTTTATATGTACATTTGTTGTTTTATCCTCTGGCATTATGCCCATCACATCAAAGCTACATTAATCACATTGACATTTCGCTACTCACAAAGCGCCGCCGTCAAAACGGTTCAATGAAATTTTAAATCGTTTCATTTATTTTAATTAAAGTGAAATCGTCCGTGCAGCCACAAATTGGCTTAAAAGCCAACCGAATCCATAACTACCACATTTATGTATGTATATGAAATAACAATAAATGCAAGGCAGTGGAAGCATTCCAAGTGACTTTCGCTATTTCAGTTGCCATTTTTTATGCTCGCGAATTTATTTGCCATTCGATTGTCGCTGATGCCTCACAATGTCGCAGGCGAATGAAAACTTTTTATATGTATGTACGTACGTATGTAAGTGAGTATGTATGTATGTATTTGCATACAATTCGTACTCTTCCTGTTACAGAAATGCAAAAAATAATAACTTTCTCGTTTGGCAACTTTCCTCTGAATGCGTCTGAAGCGTGCCAAGTTGTTGAAGGAAGCCATTTCGTGTTGCAATTAAACACCTTTTGAGGTATGCATGGAAAATTACAAGTCAAAGCGTTCTCCATACATAAACATTCATACACATGTATGGCGATTTGTGTGGCAGTTGCGATTTTTCAAGACGCAACGAAGATGTTGCCCAAGAAAATTTTCAAGCTAAATAAAAGCAACATAAAGTGGCAAATTGGTGGCCAAAGTGAAGAAGCCAGACTGTGTTGCAACAGACGCACGGCTGCTACAGAAATATTTTGCATGCGTTATGTAACGGGAATAACTTTTGGCATATCAACTGTTTGAATTGGCCTTTTACTCAACTTTTGTTCTTTACGTTAAAGTATTAACACATTGCCGAAGTATTTTCAAAGAAAACTGATCAAATGGAGAAATGCATATGTATGTAAACCGAAGCAAACAAATACTTGCGCTTTAACAAGAAATCGTTGCCAATGATGTATTCCATATAAATAGTTGTGTACACTATGCCAACCAAGAAACTGCGTATATATAAGAAACAAAATCGAGTTTGAATCATGAATGGGATCGCCGTAGTTGGGTAGCAGACCTGCTGCTGCTACTTATTGGCGAACTAAAGAACAAGGCAGCTATTTATTAGACTTTAATTTCATACCAAAAAGCTTTGCACAGGATAGCCATATGAGGGCCATCATTTCCAGGGAAAATTCGGTGACCAGGATCCCAAATCAGATCTACTGAGAGGTGCATGGAGACACTATTCACCTTTGATACATTCTTTTTGAAGGAATTTCCGTCATCTCTTGTCAGTTTTTCATTTTAGACAAACCGGTTTCGGAGTAGTGGCATTTTAATTTCAGTGTCACTTTTGGTTACCGTGGTGATGGAAATTTATTCCAAAATACTATGTACATCGTAATCCTACCCTGTCGGAAGCATCAGCAATCAAAAATAAAATATCGAAGGCCGCTATCTAAGGCTGAACCCACATCCAAGACGAGAAATCGTTTGTTGGTGTCGTTTAGAGCATTATTTCTTATTATTCAACCCATATTATATGAGTCGTAGCACGACACAAAAATGGCATACAATCTTAAACGTACCCACAGATCCGCTGTGCTCTATTCTGCACTCCGCGATCAAGAAATGTGGAAAATCGTAAAGGTTGACGCACTGCCACACCCGCAGCTCTTGCTGTTTTAAACAGAAAAACTCAAATCTGAAAGACGTCAAAATCTATAATATTATCCTCCACCATTTATTGTATTCGAACATCGATGTCAATCCGTATATCATTAAAGCCGCTTAAATGCTAACTAATATTTAAGATTAATTTTCAACACATCTTGGTATAGCAATTATAGAATTCACTGGAAAAACTGATACCATCTTTGATTGCTGCCTTTAGAGAAATAAAAATATGTAGATATGTATGTGACAACAATAAATCAGAATGCAATTGCAAATGCATATTCGTACTTGCATTCTTACTTATGGCGTTTTGTTTTCAATTAAAAATTTTGCCTTTTCATTGCCCTTTTCTTTGCATTTATGCCTGGAGGGCACTGAGAAGGCAACATTTTTCAGTAGAAAAGAAAACGCCATTAATCAAGTGCTATGGGGAATTACTTATTTTTTAACAGTCACCTGCCAATTCAGTTACTTCGCTTAATTTGCCTAAACGTAATTAATTTATAATTATCTTCAGTAATTCTGCATTTTTTTTTGTTAAATAATATTTAATTGCTTAAATAGTGGGTATAATTAACGTACAAATGTATTTATGTATAAAGAAAATAGTTGGAACTGCTATTTTTAACTTTGCTATTTACGTACTTTGTTTTTATTTAGAGGAGTATGAAATGCGCTCAGAGAGATTCTAAATAACGCACTTAACAATGATACGACTGCTGCAGCTTATTATTCGATCAAAATGGCAGTAAGTAACTTTCACACGAGAAAAACGGCATTCACCTCCCATAAATAGAATCCCCAACAAGTATAGTAGAAACTGCAATCCTTACTAAATTTACCCAACCACAGTTTTTTACATCACTAAGAAATGTAAGTTGACGCAGTAATACCAGGAATCTCAATAAATTACTCCTTTAGCAGCTGTAAAGAGGAGGATGAGGTGGAATCATCTCAACACTTTCTATTAGAATGTGCAGTCTTTGGGAGGATGACATTCCGGCTCGCGCTTCTTAACTAACCCTGTGCTCTCAGGCATCCAAATTAGTCGCAATCGAGATTTCTAAACTAACTAAATTAATGATCTCCGTTCAGTTTTTCGTTCTATGTATCTCTATCATTCTCCTAATTGTCCAAGTGCGCCCCCTTGCCTTGGGCGACACTTTAACCTAGCCTAAGCGCTATCCCGATTTTAGAAATTCAGACCATCAAAAAGTTCGAACATTTTATGAAATTTGAAAACTTTTTAAACAAAGGAGGAGGTTGTTTTTTCTCCTTTTGTATATACATATCGACACGTAAGTGGAAGATCGACCTATCTCGGCAGCCAGTTCGAAAACGTCCTATCTCAGAAATCTTTTCAAGAACGCTCTATTTCAGAATTTTACTGAAGAATGCTCTATCTCAGAATTGGGTTCAAAAGCGCTTTATCTCAGCACATTTTCAATACATTTTCATTTAAGTTAGGGTGTTCTTCAATTATATTCTGAAGTAGGGCATTTTTGAAAAGATTTCTGAGGTAGGGCGTTTTCGAACTGGCTACCAAGATTGGTAGATCTTCCACTCAGGTGTCGATAATTGTTTTTTTTGTCGGAGCGATTGTTTTTTATGCTTAAAAATTACTGGTTTGTTTAGTGTTTAAAACTCCTATTCAAACGGTTTGGGCTAAAGTATGGACAATATTTTTATCAGAAATTTACAAAAAAATTTAACATGAAAAACTCTTAATATACATATGTATAAAATCCCCATTTTGAAAGTTTTGCTCCTCAGTGTTTACCGCACACAATCTCCAATTAAGGCAAATATTTTTGTTCTTTATGATTATATTCTCTCAACTATGAAACAGACATAAGAGGTTTTGGTATTAATTGCATTGAATCTGTAGGTACCATCCACAAGCAGTTATATTTTCGATATGTATGTATGTATGTAAATTTGCTTTCATAAAAACTAAGCAATACTATAATTGTTTTATTAACCGACTTCCAAAAAAGGAGGAGGTTATCAGTTCGTCGGAATATTTTTTTTTTTTTTTTTTTNGTCAACCGATTTCGATAATTCTTTCATCGGAAAGGTAGTGTCTCAGAGGTGGTCCCATACTAATCTGGTTAAGAACCGATCAGCGGATCATGAGATATATATATATATATTTTTTTTTTATATGGGAGTTGAAGTCGGTTTTTTTTTTGCTAAAAATTACTAGTAATGAATGCCATTCTTTGTGTAATTAAGTATTACCGTCTTCGACATACTTTTTACCATCGACTTCATTCCAGTTAGTAAATGTATGCCCTTAATGTTAAATATTTTTCAAATGTTTAAAGGAATAACAACCAAAATTTTCTGACTACTCACAAATGCAGAGCACTACAACACAGTCAACTGTTTCCCTGTCCCACATACACCATCGAACATTAAAAATACAACAAATATTATTTAAAAATCAAACGACATTCGATAACCAAAATCTTCAATGAAATTATGCAATTTGCTGCTAAATTTAGCCTCGGAATAACCTTGGCGCTAGAAATACGCATACGCACACCTACACACACACATATGTATTTAAGCATGCTAAGGGCTACTTGCACGCAGCATCAGCTGCTACTTGCCACACACAAACAAAGCCCATTTTGTTGGGAGGGGGGGTGTGCGTTTTTGTTGTTGTCACCTATGTACACGCATTAACCGTTTTGCAAACGAACTAATTGAGCGCAAAATACACAATATTCATTGAATGGCAGTGGCTGCAGAATTCCATATACACACATACACACATATGTACTTAGACATGTGTAGTTGGAGTATTCGCAGCTGCGCCGCCGATAACTGGTTGCTACTTGCGACATGCCACATGCCACATGCCACATGCCGCGCACAGGTAGCAACGCTTATCAATCGTATACAAAGTAATAATATGCGTGCAGAGGTGGCCGCCGCCACTCACACTCCTCTGTGTGCGTTTATTGCTAGCGTATGTGTGTGTGTGTGTAAAAGTGTTAAACGTTCTATACTTCTGGTGTATTCGCAGCCATCGTTAGGGGTTGAAATTGCATTGCTGCACTCATTGGTGCTTGGTGGACAGCAATTTCCTAGCGGGTAGATGGCATGACAAAGCTGAGCATGCGCATTGGTCAGTTGGTTTTACGTAATTTGCACAACCGTAGTATACTTGCAGGCGGGTAAGCACAGGGAATGTTGACAGCTAGAAGAAGCATAGAAGCATGGTACAATGGATAAAAAATCCAGTACGCATACAAGCGCGCTGTTTTATCTACAAATGTATGTATGTATGCGTGTGTTTAATGGTGACTTTGCCACACCGCAATGATCAATCTGGACATGCAAAGGAGAATTGGCAAATACGTTGACAATTTTTCGATGAGGAATGAGAGAGGTTGCTTGAATGTATTTGGCGGTGCTTGGGCCAGCGACTTTTTGCCAAATCCTTCGAATCAAAGCCGGCCAGATTTAGCTTTGCACTTGTTGCATTCGGACAAATAACGGGACGCTGCAAATCGAGATCGAGAAAATCGAAGTGAACGAACGGGTAGTACATAGTTACCATTAATTGTAGCAAAAAAAAAATTAAAAAATAATCAAACAGGCAAATCAGGAGATTATTAAATTCTACAACATTTTTGCTTTTGGCTTGCAGCGAAATTGCGAAATAATTAACAAATCTCTACAAAGTTACAACAACAATTATAAAATACCCTTTCTTGTTTGTCATGCAGTTGTGCGCAATTTGGAGAAAATGTACGCCATAAACGATTTCGAGCTGTTCTTCAAAGTGGATATAACTTAAACAAAAAAATTCTATAGTGAAAAGTTAAAACAAAACATATTGCAAAAATGCCGTGAATACCTACATACTAGGTAACACAGCGAGTTTCAATACTCTCCTAAATAAAAAAAAAAAAAAAAAAAAGGTAAAACGCAGTGAAACTATTAACAACAAATTAAGTAAAAAAGGCAATTTGCATTTGTGAAGCTTTAGTGTCCTATAGCACCGCACGCAAATTAGAAAAATTCAAGTATTTCCAAATCGAAATAAGTGAAAAGAGATATTCTATTATTCAGCATTTTGCATTCGTGGCAGTGGAAATTTTTTTCGTGTCACATCGTGTATAGCGTTCGTCATTGACGCAACGTCATTCGTTTAGCTGCCATATTGAAAATTGGATTACCTAACGCATTTCAAAATGGAGGACGAGAGTGACGACAAGGACGACACAAAAAGGTACGTCGACAACATATGCACATATTTATGTATACATCTATGTATGAATTCCACTTCGTAATCGTATTATTCAACACCTTGCAAAAGAATATGTTTGTTATTATTTGCGCACGACGGTTACTATATTTGCAATTACACATTTACAATTTTTCCTATATGTATTAGCTAATGATTATTTATGAAAAAAAACAATTCACTTAATTTAAAAACATTGCATACAAAAAGACATTTAAATTGTTAAATAAACATTATAGCTTTTATAATTCGATTCTTAAATTTTTCACAAATCTTACAAGAAATGGGTTTTAGTCATTGAAGGCATATTTGAAAATTGTGATAAAATATCCGTAATAAAGCCATTCTTGTTCATAAATGTCCAACGAACTCAAACCGGTTCCTTCTTGGGCCTTCATTCCTTTACCAAAAATCAATACAAAGGGCCTTTTCTTTTAACCCGTTGCTGGCATTTGTACCATATATCGTAAAATTTTCTTGCAACTTTTGAAGACTTTTTATTTTTATTTTTTTAGTGCTGTCTCTTGCCGAAAAGTGCATATCTTTTATCTTGTCAAAATTAATGCTATAAAAGATCTACACAAATACAAATGTAATTTTAGCTCAAAATGCGATTTTTTTGACCGAAGAAGCAAACCCGTGTATGTACCAAAAATGCCACATAACTACTCCTTTCCCGAACATTGTGCGATATGTCGTACAAATTTCAGTGAGCCGTAGACCACGCCCAGCCCTTTTTTAGTTTTAAGTTATTTTAAACAAAATAGTCGTCAAAAATTTAGTTTTGATTTTTTTAGATGAATTATTTAGAAAATGGTAACAAAGGGTTAATGATCTACGTAGAGAAAAGCCGCGCATACTGGCGCCAAAAAGAGTGAATGTCATTTATATTTCACTACCCCATCTTTAGCATTTGTTCCAAATAATATATAGTGCATTAAAATATGAAGGATTATTAAAAATGTATTCTGTAATGTAATTTTAAATTCATCTTGACTATATTCCTTTTACTAAAATAAATCAGTTCTTTTGCTATACAAAAATATTGCATTACTAAACTGCAAGAAAGTCACTTAAAGTTTTTTGGAGATTTTCCTATTTGTAGAGAAAATGAGAGTTGTTAACTGAAAGAGTTTGAAAGTAATGTGGAATTATCAGTGAGTCCTAAAATCTAGTAGATTTAATTTTTGGGAAAATTTCTTTATTTCTACAGAAATTAACAGCTTATTTCAGAGCTGTCAAACTTTCAATTAGAAATAATATACGTTATCAGCCTGTATTAAAATTTAATAGGTGGTATTTTAAAAAAGAATTTCTTAATTTTACAGAAATTGAGAGTTCAATTAACAACTATCAACTGTCAAGCTTTAATTAGAAATAAAATTCGTGTTTTTTTTATTCCCGAGCGCACTTGCGCACAAGGGTATTATAACTTTATTCACGTAACGGTTGTTTGTAAGAGGCAAAACGAATCGAGATAGATATATAGACAAATGTATACATAAATGATCAGAACGAAAAGAGAAATCGATTAAGCGGTGACTGTCTGTCCGTCCGTCCGTCTGTGCATACGATAACTCGAGTAAAAATTGAGATATCTTAACGAAACTTGGTAAATGTTTTTCTTACGAGCGTAGGACGGATGGTGTTGAAAATGGGCAAAATCGGGCAATAACCACGCCTACCTCCCACATAACGGTAATTCAGAGAAATACGAAATCTTCGATAAATCAGTAAATACTAAAGCTAATTTATTCAAAATTGATGCTTGATGAAATACGTTCATGATAAAATTTTGGAAAGTGAGCGTGGCGCCGCCCACTTATTATCACATACTTACTTATATGTATCTCGGTAACCGTTCTACCAATTTGTACCAAACTCGGTATGGTTATTATGATTGTCACATAGAAGCAAAGCATTGACAATTATTGAAATCGAAATAAAATTACGGCCACGGTAAATTTCAGAAATGCTTGAAACTATACTCTATATTTCCAGATTTCAGGTCGCTAATTTAATCAAAATTGATACTGGCAACAATGCCTTGAAAAGAAGTAACATTGTTTGGAATTTTGGAAAATGGGCGTGATATCGCCCACATATGACTATATAAGTTTATCTCATTATGTCTAACTGAACTTTCTATCGAAGGTGTTTAAAATAGGGGTAAAACCACCGGGCAGACCATTTAGAGGTAGTTTTCGGAAAGCGTTTTAAAAACCAAAGCAGTGGCATTTTCAAATTCTATGGCATATTCGAAATTAGCTTGACAATAGCATTTTGTTCACACAGTTTTATTAAAAACGTAACAGTCCTTCTAATTATTCACGTAAAATATGGCCTTTCCGACCACTGTCCGTCGTAAAGTTTAAATATGTTTGTAGGTAGATACTAATAGGGCTGGTAACCACAACAAAATATTCTTTAACTGTGAGAAAACTACTACTATAAGTATTATGAAACCCTGCGAGCTCTTTAACCTTTTTTTGCCGACTAACAAGTTTACCACATTCAGCAATAAGACACTTACGACCACGGTTGCCACTAAGTTTTTTTTATGGTTACCGAAAAAGCAATAAAAGCGACCTTTTTAGATCTATTGTGCTGGCAGTTCTCCGAAATCTTAGACCATTTATGGAATAAAGCATTTTGTATGGTGTCCCGTTCTAGATTCTGGATGGAGACGATATCCGCTCGCTAAATCTTGTAGAACCGTCGAAAAGGAAAATATCTCTCACATGAAAAACTGCTGGAATGCTGGAAAAAACATTTTACATTTTTTTTTTTTTTTTATTTATTCAGACAGGCGCCAAAATTCTTACACACGAAATTGTATTTATTTCTTAACATATTTTGTTATTTTGGAGCAATTGGCTTCTATTCTGCTAAACATAGTTGCTACAATTTGCTTCAGCTCTTTGACTTGTTGTTTGCGAATGCAACACTGCTCTTCATTTTGCAGAAGAAAAATTTTAGACTAATAAATCCTGCAAATTCTAACTGAGTTTGAGCATATTTCACTCTCACAAAAGTGCTTTTAGTTACAGGAAAATTGCTGCTGCTTTTCGGACAAAATCCTGCAAAACCTTCAAATCTCACTGCTGCTGGAATGCAACTATTAAATGCATGATAGTCTAATACTAGGTTTACATATATTATCCTCATCATTAACTCCCTCGTTAATCCGTAATTATAAAATAGTCTCAGATTAAACCGATAACTTTTCGGTGTCCAACCTAGTTTTATCGATTATTTTTGCGAAGAGGCGAAATTCCAAATGAAAAAGTAAACTCAAATGGACGCTAGCAAGGAAAAGAGGTTTGTAAAGGTATTTTTAAACAAATTTTAAGTTAACATATATTTCAGTTTCTTAATATAGCAGAAAAAGTGATTACGATGACACAGAGAAGCAACTTAACTTTTCCTTGAGATGTGAGAATAACAAACTCATCATATTTGACAGGTAATAATCTGCAATTTGCCTGTGTAAACGGGGTGATTAAAACGCGAGCTTTAATTGAGATTATATTTACATATATGTAAACATACATTAATTTTTAAATAAATTTTACATGACTTCATAAGTACTTTTTACTCACTGCTGCTCGAATAGTGTCTTTGCTTGGCACTTTATACACTGAAACCAGCTCCGGCAACTGTTGCACACGACTTGTTATCTACTACAATCAGTGCACGGACTTCGACAAAATGAATAGTGCTAGATTTTACATACGAAAAATAGTAGAAGTTAGTAGATTTTTTAAAAGAAGTATTAATAGATAGTTTCCATTCGTACAAGGCATGTTTCCAGCTCGCAAGAAAAACGAAGAATTCATATAAATGTTGTTCATTTTCATTTATAAGCTCGTCGAGCATATTTTGCTCGAAACCGCATTTGGGAATTGAAACGAAAATATGTACCTGCGTTCCGATTTTTCTAGTTCCTATTCGGCTTAAAGCACGGGCATGTAAAAAATTCGCCAATTGTAAAATTGTATGTACATATGTACAATTTTTAAGTATGTACAGAGCAGGGTGGCCACTTTGATGGTTGATAACGCTGTGAGACAAATGGTAGGGTCAGTGATCGGAAAGGGTTCAAACTACCGGGGAAAGTTATATCGGTAAAAAAGAAGTTATACGTGTCCCGGCGTTTCGCTGTTGATTATATAGAAAAACGTTATATGAACAGATTAAAGGAATTGTAATTTTTAATTTTTTTTTAAATTTGTTTGAGCAAAATCGGACTAGTGGTTCTCGAGTTATGTCAAAAAAATACCACCAAAGGTGACAATTTCCCCTATATGATAGTTATATATATATATGTCGATTCCTAGACGTAACCCAGCGAAACGCCGGGACACGTATAACTTGTTTTTGACCGATATAACATTTCCCGTTGGTTTCATCCCATCCCGATTTTGACTGTCGCATAGTGTAATGTAACTGGGTGCCAAGTTTTGATAACGTAACTTTGGTTCATACATTATTGTGTGAGTAGATTAGTCAACTTTTGATGGTTTATTTTCGTTCGTTCGATTAATCAAAGGCAAAACTTCGATGCAATTAAATAGTTAGCCGCAATATTATAACCATTTACATACATCTTTAATTTGTGGGCAGAAAAATTTGCTATCTCGTCTCTGTAATACTCTCCGGTTGACCACGGACCATAGACAACAGGAGCCCCCCTCCCCTTCGGTTGGTATCTTGGTTATGCAATGTTTTTAATACAATCAGATATCGAAACGGAAAATGAGCAAATCAAACAAATGGCATATCCATTTCAAATAGAAAAGAAAGTTCACACCTCCTAACAGTACCGAATATACATATGTACATACATACATATGTAGATAAACGGTGTTGAACGAGATTGGTAAAAACAAATTACTCTGATTTAATTAAGTTACATAATTGAATGTACATACATACAAATAAATACAGCGTTTGCAAATATTTGACAATATTTATGTATGTATGTATTAGGGATGTATGTATGTATGTATGTACGTATAATCACAAACGAACTAAGTTGTGAAACAAGAGAAAAAATACGCATATCACTAGGTAACCAATCGGAACTTGCTTTAGCGAAACAGAAAAACAGAAAAAAAAAAAACACATCGCGAAAAGAATGGGAAGCAGAGCTCTCCTTCAGCTGGATACGGTTGTCCGCGCATTGCAATTGCGCAATTGCGTAATGTCAAGTATGCGAACCGTATAGAAATGTTATATGTATTTTGACACAAACTGTCAAATGCAAGCAAGCGCCCGACTTATTGTAGCGCGAAATAAATGCAAAAGACATCATAGCCACGCATTTGGCATTTCACCTGAAATCGCACGCACACACACCGACCAGCGGCAACAAAGCTACTTAGTTAGTACAGGGTGCAAATGCATGTGTATGTATGTGCAGCTATGCATGTGGAGAAGGATAAGCGTGGGAGTGACGCTTGTAACTTCAAATTTTGAAAAGTAAACAAATACGAAAACATATGCAACGATTTAGTTAGAACTTTTTGTTTGTGATTAGTCAAGCGCGCTCTTGTAAATACATAGGTACACATACATACATACATATATGTACATCCATACATGCGATGACTGTTGTTATAAACTTAAGTTATTAATAAAATGAAATACCTTTGCTAGATACACATACATATGTACTTAAGTATATATTATTACATATGCGGATATGACGATGAAGAGTGAATGGCAACACTCAAACCTACATACATACATACATACATTCACATGTGCGTGTATTTTAGCCTCGCGTGTACAAGACACCCTACAACTGGTGGCCAGTCAATATTTCTTTCAGGGTCGTCAGCTGTCGCAGTGATAGCTTAAAATGTTTCTTTCAAGATCGCCGATCCATTAACTGCCAGAAGCACCTTGAAAATTTTAATGCTGAGGTTCTCGCACAGCTCTTTTATTTATTTTGAATAACTCTCTTGGATCAAAAAATGGTGGGTAGGCACTGTGGCCATTGGTAACTATCAATTACCACCTCTGCATGGTTGTTAAGTCGTACAGAGGCCGCAAAAAGCTCCAGGGAATGCGTTAGACTAGCCTGAGCCTTGAAGTGCAATCAACTTATTAAATAAGACACGTTTGCTATATGGCACCTGCGACGTGCATTTCCGGGAAAAACTAATAATTCCAACTACATATCCCAGTAGATAATTTCAGGAGTTAGGAGCCCTTCCGAAAGGCCTTCGTGAGAGTCAAGAGGCCTTCCACTCTATATTTCTTTCTCCTTTCTTTTTTGTATGGAGTGGCAAAAATTGAAGGGCTTCTTCTTTCGCTACCCATGGAAGGGCTTTTATAGGACGTACTTCAGAAGGCCTTTTGGAGGAATTATTTTAAAGTTTCTTCTTTAATTTATAAAAATCATACATCTTTGAAGTATTTGCTTAAGGTTTCTTGATTCTAGTTGGCTTAAAAAATGAAATAGTGGAAAAAGGCAACACGAATTCACAATGCGAACTTATCACAGTGCGTAGGCAACTGGCTGAGTCAGTGGGATCGTCGGTTCGAGTCCTACCGAAAGAAGACTGATGAGGAAATGTAGTGATTTCCCAAAATAGCTATCACTTCTACCATTTTTTTAAATTATTGTTGCTTTTCCACAATAAGTCTTTCATTAAAAACGGCCTTAAGATCAATAAAAATGTTTGAATATAATTTTTATAAGGCCATAAAATAACAAAAACAATTAATGAATTTAGTTTTTAGTCGGGTGGCAATCCTAGTAAACCACCCGAATAATATTCTAAACGTTCAATCTAAAATTTTCTTAACAATATTTCGTTTAAGACCCATATTTTAATTTTTCAGATGGCCTGCTAATAATTAATTTAAATTTGACTTTTCGAACGGGTGGCAACACTTTTCAAAATATTTTCAAACTACACCATTTTTAAGCCTCTTAACATAAATTTTTTAATATAATTTTCAAATAAATAATTCCCTTTATTAAAGTTGAATTTGATTTTATATATCTCCATACCATGTTCCAGTACTCTCGTAAAAATATTTCCTGCGATATGCAGTATGAAAAATACCGTTTGTATGGGAGGTACTACGCCCCCTTGTACAATTGATATTAAATCTATCTTATATTTTAAGTTGGGCTAAATGACACCAGTGTTTCATGGTGATCGGTTGAGTGATTAAAGCGTGAAAGCGTAACAAACAAACAAAACACACTTTCGGATTTATGATATTAGTAAGGGTAAGGATTATTTGACATTAAGATGGAATTCATTTACTGAATAAAATGTGAGGAATAGGTACATTAAATATGGTTTTTGTTGTTATAAATTTTATTTAAATTAAATTATTGATAAAAACGAGTGTAACTACATACGTATATACAATCTTTATGTACTATATCAAAAAAATTATTAAACGATAATTAAGACTTGGTGCTTTTGTTTTGGAAAAAACTGGCTTTTTCTGATGTCCTGATGCCACACTGGCTCTGTTGTCGCAAAGGTACATATACACACATACTCTCATTTTTACTCGAAAATAAGTGTGTAGTGGTTAATATGTATACGTTGCCATTTCTGTACAACTCACATCTCTCGCCTAGCCCTTTCGCGAGCTCGCAGTTGCCCTCGACGCCGACGGCGTGCACCTCTGCTGTGCATCCCTAATCTACGGCACTGCGGCGTGGTTATCAGTCTGAATATTATCCAGTCGCGCCTCTTCTCTACTAAAAAAACTTAAGCTTAAAACAGAGTTCCTGGTATCGTTTTGGTCATGAATATACAAATTTACGGAATCTTTGCCTAAACTGTTGCAACTTTTCTACACATTTCTTTGCGTATTTGTGTTGGAGAGCCCTAGGGTGCATTAAATGCAACGCCTTCTCCCTTAAACTGATCGTAGAGTGGACTTGAAATGCCCTTCCTGCAATATCTACAGGTACGAATGACCTGCGAATGGGAAGACCAATTACTGATGAAGCTTAAGTAATCTGCTTGAGGTCAATTTTGGCCATATTTGCCCATTGCGAATGCCCTCTATATGTACGGAGGGATCAGCTGCCCTCAAAACCTCACTAAAGTGTCAAACCATTTCACATTTTTTTTTTATGTATGTTACCGCATAACTTCGGACCACGTTAGCCGATTTCTATAATTCTTTTTTTAGAGGAAAGGTGTTACCTTACTGGTGGTCTCATATATTAATTTGGTTTAAATCCGATCATCGGATAATCAAGAAATAATCTTAAGTTTTTATATGAGAATTGAAGTCGGTTTCGTTTTTTGCGTAAAAATTACATGTCAACAATTCATTTGTACATTTTGTAGATTACTTATTTGGCACTATGGTTATAATGCTTTTCCACTTAAGTGTTATTATTTAATATTTCAGAAAATCTCGAAACCTGAGTGAGAAGAAGAGGCGAGATCAATTTAACTCCCTAGTGAATGATTTGAGTGCGCTCATATCAACATCAAATCGGAAAATGGATAAGTCAACCGTACTCAAGTCGACGATAGCATTTCTGAAGCATCACAACGGTGAGTATTTTAGATAAAATATAATTTGCCTTTAGTGGAGAGTTAACTCACACATTCGACAACAAACACTCGGCTTTTAGTAGGTACAAAAATTTAAGCCTACCTTCCATATGAGAGTTAAATCTCCACGGCTCTTAAAATTTCTTCTCCATAGTGCATACTACATACATACATAAATAATATAACCAGTAAATTTTCGGACATTTTCTTGCAGAGGCTACCGATCGTTCGAAAGTTTTCGAAATACAGCAAGACTGGAAGCCATCATTTCTGACCAATGACGAGTTTACGCATCTTATGCTGGAATCGCTGGATGGCTTCATTATAGTGTTTAGCGGTATTGGTTCCATATGCTATGCATCCGAAAGTATTACACCACTTTTGGGCTACTTGCCGGTAGGTAATCACTTTACCGCTCAATGATTAAGGCATCTTTTAAGCATCCCTGCATGTGTCTACATCTATTTGCAGAGTGACCTAGTGAATATGACCATTTTCGATTTAACCTACGAAATGGATCACGAAAGTCTGCTTAATATATTCTTAAATCCCAAACCGGTGATCGAGCCGCTACAGACTGACATCAACTCAAGGAATCAAATTACCTTCTATTTGCATTTAAGGCGTGGCGGTATTGACAAAGTGGACGTCAATGCGTACGAGTTAGTCAAATTTGTAGGTTATTTTAGTAAGTATGAATTACAATCTTTGAAGAACCCGAAATATAGGGTCTATTACGTGATTTTTACAAATTTTCCATATTTCATCAATGCAGGAAACGATGTGAGTCCGGAAAGCATACAAGCACAAAATACGCTTTCGCTGCCGCGCATCTTTCAAATGAATCCCGGTGCTGAGGTAGACAAGAAGCTGATTTTCGTTGGCACCGGCCGCATTCAGACGCCCCAGCTGATACGTGAGATGTCCGCGATCGATCCCACTTGCAGCGAGTTCACCTCGAAGCATAGCATGGAATGGAAATTCCTCTTTCTCGATCATCGAGCGCCGCCCATTATTGGCTACATGCCGTTCGAGGTGCTTGGCACATCGGGCTACGATTACTACCATTTCGATGATCTCGAAAGCATTGTCACATGCCATGAGGAGTGTAAGTGATATACCTACATATGTACATATACACACTGCATATCTATTAACGCGATCCTAACTAAATATAAAACACAATTTCACTCAGCAGTAATGCAGAAAGGCGAGTGCAAGTCCTGCTATTATCGATTCCTCACCAAAGGACAGCAATGGATATGGCTGCAGACAGAGTTCTATGTGTCGTACCATCAATTTAGCTCGAAGCCAGACTACGTTGTGTGCACACACAAAGTGGTTAGCTACGCAGATGTCATACGACAAAGTAAGGATGGGACAAAAATGGACAAGAGTTCGTCGATCAACAATAGCACCAGCAAATCATCAACTATGACGCTGCGCGACCTCGAGACCAGCAACCCAAGCCTGGATCCTTCCACACTGTCCGCGAGTGATAGTGGTAATGTGATATTGAGCATGTTGAACGAAGCCTCGCCTACGCTGGACACATCGCCGATATGGCCAAATTCCTCCTCAACCACTGGCATAACGCCCACCACTTTGAAGACATCGCGTCCCGCCTCCAGCTATGGTAACATTAGCTCCACTGGAATCTCGCCGACGGCAAAACGAAAACGTTACTTTTCGCACAGGCCTGGCAATGAATCTGACTCGACATCTATGTCTGCGGATTCTGTAACTAGCAAGCAATCGCTTATGACGCATTTGAGTTCGGTGAGTGGTCAGGCAGTCTTTACTATAGCATTTTATAAGAGTATAATGAGTAAATTTCCGCAGAGTCGACAACGCCATGGTCATAGCTCGGGCATGCAAATGTCTCAGAGCACAACACATGCACAGCAGCTGGCCGCAGTCAATCAACATTCGCTGCCGCAGCAAAACTCAGCGCTGCAAATGAGCCAAGCGCAAAGCCAACCGAAGATCATGCCGATGCTGCCTCAGCATACAATGGCGCAGGCGCAAATTGTCACGACTAACGCTTGCCAATTCACGCAGCCCACTTTCCCGCTTCCCAGTTCACAAATAGTGGGACCAACTTTTCTGGAACCCTCTCAGTACCTCGCCGCGATACCGGTGCAGCCGGTAATAGCGCAGTTTCCAGTTGCTCCGGTGCTATCTCCGCTGCCCATTAACGTTAATATGAACACCGCAACGCCGTGGAAAGCAGCAACACAGACACCGAATAACGCTTTCGATCAGCTGCAGAATCAGGCCGACATGATTTCGGGTGCGGTGGTGATGACACCGACCCAGACGCAGCTGCAGGATCAGCTCCAGCGCAAACACGATGAGCTACAGAAGCTGATTATGCAACAGCAAGACGAGCTGCGAATGGTCTCCGAACAGCTGCTGCTAGCGCGCTACAAGCTACTGCAGCCAATGTTGCCAATGAATTATAATACGCCCTCCAATAACAACCGCGGAAGTTTCAACTTTGCCAGCGGCAACGCTATGGAGCAACAATTTAATCAGTTCGGCTTCACGATGAATACTTCCGAGCATCTGCAGGACGCGACAAGTCAGCAAATGCTGATGCAACAGCAACAGCAACAACAGCACCAACATCCGCAGCAGCAACACACTATGCAACACCTGCCGCAGCAACAACAGCAGCAAATGCATAACCACAATCACCAGCAACAGCAACAGCAACAGCAACAGTCCGCATTTCAGCCCACCAATCTGCATCATCAGCAACAGCAGCAGCAGCCGAGTCAGCAACAACAAACTGCTCAGCTGCAACACGCGGCAATCCAGCAGCAGCAACAAGCGCCACAGTCGCAGCTCCAGCAACAGCAGCAATTAAATCTCTTATCTCGCAGTGTACCTGATCTGGCCCAATTTGGCCACGATGACATCGACGCGTTCTTCAACCTATCGCCATTGCCAACTATGAGCAACACCACCCAGTCGACGCTTAATCAGCGCAACAACAACATCAATACGGTGGGCAGCAGTAGTGGACAACAGCAACAGCAGGCGACGCTAAATCAGAATTTCATTAGCGGTGCCAATCCACCGCAAACCTCGAATGACGACTCGCTGCTCACCTACATGCAAATGGCCACCGATGCCAGCCCGACACTCAACTTCCCGATGAGCATCAGTGACGATAGGTCTGATTCGGCGCATGGCGATCGCATCGACAACAAACTCATGGGCAGCAATCAGCCACTGCAATCAGCGCAACATCAAATGCTGGCAACACACCAACAACAGCACCAGCAGCAGCAGCGTACCAACAATTTCTTTCCCAGTAATCCATTCGAAGCGCTCGGCAATCAAGTGACCACAAATCAATTACCAAACGATCTGGAAATATTGCCTTACCAGATGTCACAGGAACAGTCGCAGAACCTCTTCAACTCGCCGCAGTCCTCGAGAAATAGTCAATAACCTTAAGCTTTAGTTTTAGTTAGATTATTTGTAGTTGCCTAGAAATATTTAGTTGGGTGCGAATGTGCGAGTGTGCCTGCTTTGTAAATAGGGATGTGAGCAATTTTAGTAAGGTAAAGTTTAAATGAGCAGTATTGTGGATTTCCTGCGGTAAAACGGGTCACCTCCTCCAGTACTTTGTAGTTGGACCCGTTTCAATGCCCATAAATGGTGCAATTTATGAAGTTTTTCCCTACAGCAGCCGGGTCCATTATTTCAAAGGTAGCTACAAACAGTTAATGCCATGGACCCAGGTTTTATTGCAGGTTGCACTGGGTAATGCCAAGCAATGGAAGATATCTTTACTAAAATTACTAAATTACTTAAGGATTTGTTGTCGTCTAGGAATTAACGAATGTTTTTTCATGATATTTCAGTTTAAATGATTCTTGCCTATAGATTTTATTTCAAGAATCTTTGTAGTTAGGAGAATCGCATTTATGTATGTAGATAATTTTCAAAGGGGCAATTTTAACCTCATTTAGATGGCGGCTACGTAGATCGATTGCCTTCAAATTCGACTGATTTTGAGTGTTGGCAGGACGACAACGCAAAAGTAAGTGAGCTTTTTAAGCGATTTTCATATCTGAGGCATCGTGCACAATCTTGAAAATGTATTAACTAAAAAAATTTTACTAGCTACAGACACGTAAACGTAGTAAATGATCTTGAAGAGTGCAAATATGTACATATACTTTGAAATTCTATAAAGATAGTTTTTCGAGAGAAAAGTGAAGCT
Source organism: Rhagoletis zephyria (assembly GCF_001687245.7). NCBI lineage: Eukaryota > Metazoa > Arthropoda > Insecta > Diptera > Tephritidae > Rhagoletis > Rhagoletis zephyria. The sequence goes on from NW_016158007.1 coordinate 103,635, forward strand.
TATACCGAATTTCCACTAGGCATTGAAATGACGCAAAATGTATGCCATTTAAAAAAATGCCATGTGGAAATGAACTTAATGACCATTCTTTTAATGTAATGACACAGTTTTCTTTTAATGCCCGACTTTGCATTTGTCATTTTTTTTCTTTTCATTTAGTGCCTAGTGAAAATCCAGCATTATAACTTATTATCTTGGAAATAGATTCCCGACCCGGCGTCGGTTACAGTGGCATACCCTACTATCGCCCTCAGTACCAAAAAGGGTAAGGAAAATTCCTTGTTAGTGACGGAGTGGCTTGTTTTGGCATACAGATATTGCAGAGCCATCTAAGATATTCCCACCTTCCTGTGTGCGACTCAACCAGCCTCTAAAAACAATTTTCCGCACGAAGGAGCTCAACACCTTGTTTAAGATAGATAAAATACCATTTGGACTCGGCGATTTAAAGCTGCCAAAGGAACGAAAAGTAGATACTTCTTATGGAATTTTAGTTCTACTTAGCACAAATCAGTTGTCCGATCACACGACTGGACAACTAATTTCCATGGAACAAGGAAATTCTGTGGGGCCAATACATACATATGAGATTACATATAGCTTCTGGTGATTTTTTGAAAAGAGTGCAATTTAAGTTGACACATTTGAAGAAAATGTACTATTGGAGCTTTCAAATTGCATTGCTATAAACTGGTATTTTTATTAATTTGGAAAACACATGCACCCGCCTTCTTTGAAAAGTCAAAATCGCTCGAATGAGAAAAAGAAAACGTAAAGTGGTTGATCTTGTAGCTTATCAGTTGTGAGTTTACTATATGTGTTTTATAAATTATGGGAAAAAGTGTTTAAGTAGCTCCTGAATAAACGATAAGAAGACAGTAAGGCAGGGCGCACATTAGAGCGATACGATACGCGATACGATAAGCGATGCTGAGTACGCGGGAATTTGGTAAGAAGCGATGAAAACGATGCTCACTTGCTCGACAGCGACATTGCTCCGACATATGTACATATATCGCATGCGATACGAATGTGCACTGCGCGCATATCGATGTCGCTTTCATATCGTATCACTTATTGTATCGGCAATCGTATCGCTCTAATGTGCACCGTGCCTAAGAGTTTATTTAGTAAAGAAAGCCACTCCATATTTTTTTCAGTGCAGGATCCCTTAAAATTATGCATAGTATGTAAGACTTATATTTTCAAAAATAAAACTATTTTTGCAAGATTTTCCTTATGGAGTTAAGCACTTTTTACACTCTTCAATACAAATGTATGTACATACATACATATTTACATAATATTTTGTTCCAATGGAACTTATACATATTTAGAGTTGAGCAGTTATGTGATTATTTGAAGCATGTGATTGAATTGTGTTAAGTTTTATATTTTAGATTTTTTAATTCTTTATTGGCAAAGTACAAAATTTAGATAATGGAAGCTTATCTGGTCACTATAAATTTTCTTAGCACATCTTTAGCTGATAATAAAAAATAATTATTTATTTCAATTGTGTTATTGAGCTTTGTACCACGACTCAGACTCTCCACGCTGTCAAGCTTAAATAGCGGCTGATCAGCTGCACTTGATAGTAGTAGGTTGAATAAGGAAAGGCTCAGTGGTTAGCGCTTCTGACTTTGCACATCGATGATGCGGGTTCGATGCCTGCTGAAAGTCTAGAAAAAAGAGGTCTGACGAGGAGATGTGGCGATTTCCGAAATAGCTTGTATAAATTCTACCGCTTAAGCTTTGTTGTTTTTTTTTTCATTTTTCCTGACAAACAAATTGTGGTACAAAGCTCAATAACACTATTGAAATAAATATTGATACGCCACAATATAAATTGAAAAAAAAATATAATTATTTTAATAGGATAAGATTCAAAAACGCCAATAATGCAAAAATATCTTAAACATTCCAAATAATTAAACTAAACATTTTCTTAATTTTAGTCTTAGCGTAAATTCGAGACACTTTAATTTTTTATATTTATTAAAACAAAAATCTTAATGCAGAGTTTTTCAATTGAACAGCTTTTTTCAAACTTAGATTGTGATATAATTTAAGGAATAGTTATCGCTTTTGTACAAGGATGTGTGCAAGTTTTTAATCAAATTGAATTTTTAGCAGCAAATATTAATAGAATAATACATATATGTACGTGTAGATACATATTTAGAATAGAAAAAATGCTGAATCTCCTCAGGTTTTCAACAACGTATTGATTAATCGAACAGGGAAGTAAGTAAACTGCAAACACTCTCACCCACTAGGATTGTTCTTTACCGAAAAAATATACCCCTATTTTTAACCGACTTCCAAACAAGGAGGAGGCTATCAGTTCGTCGGGATATATTTTTTTTTTTGTCATGTATGTTACCGCATAACTTTGGGCCACGTCAACCGATTTCGATAATTATTTTTACAGCGGAAAGGTAGTGTCTCAGAGGTGCGTACTAATTTGGTTTAGATCCGATCATTGGATTATGAAATATATATATATATATATATTTAAGTCGGGTTTTTTTTGCTAAAAATGACTTGTTTTTATCTTGGAAACAAAAAATATTTAAAGGTCGCTCAAAGCGCCCAAAGATTTCCGTGTATATGGGAAAAAAACAATTTTTCGTAGAAATGGTATAGAATAGTTAAAAATAAATATTTTTCCACCAGAAAACTCTGTTTATCTGCATTAGATTAACAATAATAATACTTAATCGTTTATTTAGCCATTTTTTCATTGCAACTAAAATTTATAGGTCCTTAAAAAGCCCGCAAAAACCCCGAAAAATGCAATGGGCGACCAATAAAAAATTGTTAGTATTAAAAAATTGTCAAGTAAACAATTGGGTATTATTATTGAAAGTCTTTTGAAGATAACCAGAGTTTTCCGATCGAAAAATTTTGACTTTCAAGAATTCTATAACATATAAATTTTTTTTTTCGTAGAAAATTTTATTTTTGCCATACAAAAATACATGGAAAACTTTGAGCGCTTTGAGCGACCCCTAAATATTTTTTGATTTCAAAATAAAAAAATAGGGGTATACCTTTTCGATATAGAACAATCCTAGGGGGTGGGAGAATTACAATTCCGATTTTACTGTTTTTGGACCACCCCAATGTTCATATTGTTACCTTGATATAGCAAGGTCTTAACTCATTCAAAGAAGCGGAATTGTTATACATGGCCTTTCTACATAAAGATAACGATATGCTAATATTATACAAAAAATACGTTGACATTTTAATTCAAGCAAAATAAAATTGTTACTAATTGATTTAGTTAAGTCTGGATTCTCACAGTCAAGTTCAAAGAATATACTTATTTTTTAAATTTTATCTAAGAAACCATACTTGTTAAAATGCCAGAAACTATCTCAGTTTTTGTGTAAACACTCAGTGCCGTTTTCACAGCACCAAGTTGGCTTTCAATCGGTAGTTAACTTAGAAATTTTGTACTGAAAATGTGCAGTTAATTACCGAACAGAGTCCGACCGATTCCCAATTTTTTGCCGATGCTGATGCCGGTCAATCGGCCTTAGGGCAAAGTATCGGCCGATGTCGATACCGATTCGTTAAAAAAAAAAACTAACAGAATATAAATTCAATCAAGACAAGGGGACGACCTGCACCCTTCTGTTTAATGGATGAAATCTAAATACTTTGTATGAAATTTAACGTGTTAGGAAATATTTCGCGAGTGGGTTTGGCTGCAAAAATCCTGGCCAGCATATATATAATTTTATAATTTTAATTATGGCAATTATAATTTTTTTTCTATTTTGCACTTATTTGTTTAATGAACCAATTACATACATATATCGCAATCGAAAGCATAAATCCTATAGGAGTGCATATTACTAGTATTGCCTACCTGTTCATACCTGTCAACCCGTTGGGTAGTTCAGGAAAAAAATAGACAACCCCACGTTTTCACTTTCTATAGGCTTAATACTATTGATTTTTGGAAATTTTTTTGTGGAAGGTGTTGCAGATTTTCTCCATACAAAAAAATTTTCGAGCATACTTTCTTTGGAAGAAAATGCGTGAACAAAAAATTGTCAAAAATCAACACTTAAGGCGGGTTCACCCCGTTCGTGTCCGGACAACTTTTTATTTGCTCTGAAAACATTTTCTAAAAAATCTGATTAAACAGTTTCAGATTTTTATGAACAGTTGTTAAAATTGTGCAAAAATTAAAAAGAATCGGCCAAAAACGGCCGATGCCGATGCCGAAGCCGCTGAATCGGTCGGACTCTATTACCGAATATGCATTAATTTGACACTATCTATGAAGACGACACTGTAAAACTCCACGAACTTTTCTTAGTTTGGATTGGTTGAGAGTTGTCTGTGTGTATAAAGAAACACCGTGTAAATATTGTTATATTTTCGATATATTTAAGTGTATGTAATAATTTGTAATATGTACTTTATGTAGTTTGTAGATAAACTAGCGTTTAGTAAATTTTTATATAACTAGCTAAAGGAAAAATAAATAAAAAATGAATTTAAATCAGTTTTGCTTAGGAGACCTTTTTTCCGCCCTCAGACATACATACTTACATACGTACAAGTTGGAAGGTAAAGTATCTATATCTTAATAAAATTCTTTGGGAAGGACTTCTTAGAGAAAGATGATTTGAGTACACATTTGTACATACAGAAGCTAATAACATCGAAACCCGTATTTTCTTATTTTGAAATCGACGATTAATATTTAACCGTGGCGCTTTGAAATTTTCCATACATTGGGAAGATATATATAGACTTGCTATAAAATTGTCAAAACCAAATATTTTTTGATAGAGTAAAATATATCCCATCAGAAATCTTCGAAAAATAAAATTATGGCCCATATATATTTAAATTTTGACTAACCCCTTTTCAGAACTGCCCCGATGAGGCTACGAAAACATAAAATAACAAAATTTTTTATATGAGAGATATCGGTTTTTCAAACCATTTTTTTTGCTGTAGACATCTTGCTTTTTTGAGAGTTTTTTGTTACTATTTGTCAGTGAGTAAGAGACAACGCTTCTGATAAATAATTTGTCTTTGTTTTTCTTACATAATTCATGTATTTATTGTGGTATTTTTTTGATTTTTTGGTTAAAAAAACATAAACAATTTTATTTATTTCATCAATGTTCAGTTTTACATGGAATAATAAGTGTTGAAGTGAAGAAATTATTTTTTATTTATTTTTTTTTGCTTAATATTGCCTCACTGGATTTTTGTATGCGGTTTTTCAGAATTTTTTACATGGAGTATCTGAATTTATGCGGTTTTTGAAAATGTAAAGAACTTTTTTATGTAAGTGTATGTATGTATGTGGAAAACTGCAAAGCCTCGGCGGCACGCGTAAAAATTAACTCCATAATAATGTACAGGAGCGACGCATTCAGGATATCTTCGATAAATCAGTAAATACCGAAGCTAATTTATTCAAAATTTATGTTTGCAATAATTCTTTAGCACAAAATACGTTTATGATAAAATTATGGAAAATGGGCGTGTGGCACCACTTTTTATATAACGGTAAATTTCAGAAATGTTCGAAACTTCGACATTTCGAAATTTGAGGACGCTAATTTACACAAAATTAATACTAAAAACAATCCCTGGAAAAGAAGTAGCATTATTATGGAATTTTGGAAAATGGGCGTAATAACGCCCACATATAACTACATCTATAAGTTAATCGAAGATGTTTAAAATAGGGATAAAACCACCCCTGCTTACCACGTAGCGGTCGTTGTCGGAAAGGCGAAAAAAACTATATTTCATACTTGCGCCGTGTATCTAATGTTCGGCTCCGCTCGAACTTAGACCTTTTTACTTGTTGTTTTGTGCGCTTTGAAAGAGGACTGTTTGAATATTTATTACCGACTTCAAAAAAGTAGGAGATTATCAATTTGTCCGAATTTAATTTATTTTTTTTTATGTATCTTACCGTATAACACTAGGCCACGTCAGCCGTTTTCGATAATTCTTTTTTTTCGGAAAGGGCCACCTCAAGGTTGGTCCCATATAAATTTGTTTTAGTTCCAATCATTGCATCACGAAGAAACTAACGGGACTGCCAATCTTTATATGAGCATTGAAGTCTGCTGCTTTTTGTATAAACAGGATTATTTTTTTCTTGCAAAAATTTCATTTACATTTGACTACGAATTCCAAACAAAGTCAAAGCTTAAGGTCCTTCAAAAACGATGTCAAGCAAAAATCTTCAACGTCTAAATATACATATATCGCTTTGAGTCCATTTTTACAAATTTTATAGCAGAGGAAAACAATTTCTTATAGCCATTTTTTTTCAAACGCTCTGGTGAAAAGCTCGACGCCCGGCTAGTTGTTTTCCTACTTTTTTCTTCATCTTTAAAAATATAAAAATAAAAAAAACCGAATGCTGAAAAGCTGATTTGATAGACAAATCTCCTCGTCGTAGTTTCAGAGTCCTCGCAAGATCATTTGAAGGACTATAAACCTAGGCCACTAATAGTTTTTACTCAACTTTGTGGCGATAAGATTTAGAGTAGCAGCACGGTGGCTTTACCATAAAATAATTAAAACAAATAATTAAAAAAAGTTTTGTTTTTTAAAAATGTTCCAGAAACTTTATTTCGTATGTACATAAAAAAATAATGCGGCGCATCTTTTTTGCGAGATATGAATTAAATTCCGCTAGATCGACCATTTCGACCACTGTGCATTGCTTCCTTCCTACCTGTCTAAACGATCCTTAAAACGTAAAATGTTGACTCAGGTAACGTATCCTGATGCAGGGGATCTCTTCTTTAGATTGAGTGGCGATGTATTTTTTATATTAAATACAGCTTTAGCTTTATTTTTCACCGCAAACAGTTTCTCAGGGAGAATTTTTCCTACCCACGAGAAATTGTTGAGATTTTGAGATTTTGGAAAGTTATTTTTCGCACAAAACTCGAAATATTAAAAGTGCCTATAATACTCTAAATGAGTTACCGAACACCTTAAAATAGTCTGCATATCATAATCTCGAAAAAAATCACTTGCGTCACCAGCTTTCGGAAGAAATCACTCGTAGAAAAAATAGCGATTATTTAATTGTTTTAAATCTATTTTTAATTTAATTTTACATTAGTTCATTATAAAAATTAATAAACAGCGTATATGTACATATGTATATACAAATAATGTATGTAAGTCTATTGGTAAGCATGTAAGTATGTATCTAATAAATGCATATAATTTCCTTCAAAGGAAAATTCAATTTCTCTTTTTATAATTTAGAGTTATATGTAAATAGTTTCATACTTTCAACTTCTCGACCGCATTCTGAAGTATCTGAAACTCTGAGTTGATGTCGTCCATCAAATTGCGTATCTGTTTCTTGGAATCCAACACTTCGATACTCTGGGTGTAAGGATTGTAGCGTACACCGAACGGACGTGGAATAGAATTGGCAAATTTGCTAAAATTACAAAAATAAAGATTTATTGGCATTCAATTTATATTTAAGTTGCTCAAGCCCTACATGGTCTTCTCCTTAGCGCTCTCGAAACTCTCCGAAACATAGTAGACCTCCTGGAATTGTGTGATTGGATATTTTGTAACGCCAGTGACCTCTGGATCGAAGTCCCTCAATTCTGGTTTATCGGAAAGGCAGTATTCCAGTTCTCCGTATGAAGATAGTAGCCCAGCACCGTAGGCTTTTAAATCGCCATCTTGGCGGCACATGCCATATTCCACGGTGAACCAAAAGATCTAATAATTATACAAAAATGTAAGTGTTTTATGCCAAACTATCGCGTGAGCCCTTACCGTCGCAAGCTTCTCGATATAGTCATCGGGTGCTCCCAGCGAGGCTAAACCGATTTCTTGACTGAATTGCGCGAATGCTGGATCCGCAAATAGCGGCACATGACCCAAAAGCTCGTGGCACACATCGGGCTCGGGTGTGTACATCGGTTTGCTGGGATGGCGGATGTATTGAGTGGAGTGAAAGACGCGGAAAGCGAGACCAGCAAGAAAATCCCGGGAAGAAAGTAAGCCAGCAACAGGACGCAAAGTGAAACCGGTACAATCTGTTCGAAATAAAATACACATACAATATCTGTGAGTTGGGTATCAAAACATCTTCAAATTTTCATTAAATTGGCTTAGAGTGAAGTGAGCAAAACTAGCCAGCTAGCGTCTACCAACTTACCCCTCAAAAAGTTCGAAACATCTTCCAATTGTGGTATGTTGTCCTCTCTAAAACCACAGTTATCCACCAACAAAGGAAAGACGTGGTTATATTCGCGACACGCATGTGTCTTATACAGTTTCGTAAGATTCCTGAAAATTATTCCCCAGGTATCAATCTCTTCCTTGGTGTAGTCGACGCATGGCAATGGCTCGCCATGTTTGTAGTTGTACGCAATGTCTGCGAAGTACTTTCTGAGTTTCCCAAAAAAAAAGTTAGAATTTCTTTGAGAATCAAGCTGAACTGCTTACCTCCTTGCGCGGTAGACGGGATCAGTAAATCCAGGATGATCGGCGTCCAACTCCGAACCATAACTCAGAATTTGATTGGCGAAACGATCGAGATCGCGTATTCTGCGCGGAAACCATGGCACCGCCGAGTTGTTGTCCTTGTAATCGCGCGAAATGATATTGAAGTAACTGCACTCTTGACGCAATTCGTCGATGGCCTTGCCGAGTGCCCCCGATGTGGTGTCGCATTCCACGAAGAACTCGTAGCCAGGCACACGCACCGATGAACGAGATTCGATGTGCAGCAAATTGACATTGTGCGCCGTGAAGATTTTCAAACTCTTGGCAAGCGAGCCGCTACTCTGGTCTTTTAGCGAATAAAGTAGACAAGTATTGCCAGCCTCTTTCTTGTCAATGCCCTCGGCAATGTATGAAGAGCCGTCGACTCGCGTCGGCTAAAGGAAATAACAGAACAACAAAACAAATGGGATGAGATTCTGGTAAGGGTTCATGAGCTGCTCCGATATACATATGTACATACGTCTGCCTGCTGATTATATGACTTAATTGATTTCAATTAAATGCGCATTAAAATGTGATTTCTATAATCACAAATTATGCATATAAATATTAATCACATTTTAGGACGTCAATAAAAAAATTTGAAAAACCTACGTTACACATTCAACATTGATGTGGGATACCTGTGGTTGCTGTTATTGTTTCGCGAATCTTTCTTATCAACTCGGCCTCAGAAAGGTTAAACACTAGTTTGCCAAATGAATCAAAAAAAAATAACAATCTTATCACGTCGCTCTGGAAATTGTACTGAATAAGTATTGATTGTGAGGGGGCTCAGTAAATCTATATATCGTCGTTTAAAGTATAAAACCGCGTATCAAGATAATGCAAAACCTCGTATGTGCAAAAACTCTCCTATTTCAATATGGTTCTCTCTTTTAGGATAAGGATTGAGCCAAGAGCTTGTGTGAGCAAATCCAATTTTTGGCAGCAAATGTCAGTTAAGCGGTTTTGCAAAATGACGATACGCGGTTTTGTACTTTAAACGACGATATGTATGTATGTATGTACATAAATAATAGGGAGAGAGATGGATGACACTCAGAAAATGATTCAAGGCACGTGATTCGCAAAAGTTGGCGTATAAATAATAAAGGCTACGGAAACACGCTAACAACTGACTAAATTTTGCTGAAATCATAAATTTGTTTATTTCATATGCATGCGGCCACAATCTATTGTTGATCAAGTCGTTATTATATACACACTTATTTTTGGCACATCCTGTTTTGGCATAGCCTAAAAAAAAACGCTGTACTGATCGCATTCATGGTTCTGAAGAAATTAAAAGCTATTTTTCTTTTGATAAAAATTAACGCTTTGCTTCATCTAATCTGGTTCTATGGTCATGAAGGCAACTAGAAAGTTATGTCGCCTGATCTCATTTAAATGAGGAGTGAAAGAAGCGGTGCAAGTCCCAAGTAGGTGTCCCTACCTTATCTTGTTTTTTCACACATTTATTTTACTAAATTGAATTATTCCTACAGTATCACATAAAATCAGAAGGATGCACCTCTCTAAAGACCTCAAGTAAGTTTTTAGAAACTAGCAAAATGGATGAAGGAAACCATTTCCAAACTCATTGTAACATGTTCTGTGCCCGTCTGGTAGAGGAAGACAGAAGTAAAGTCCCCGCAGGCCAACCTCGGCAATAATCACGGCTCTCGAGTTGATTTATGGCCTTTTTTTATTAGCAAATCTATACCGCATTCCAGTATTTCCTGATTTATCGCAATTTTCGTGTTTCTGTAAATTACCGTTATATGGCAGGTGGGCGCGGTTATTACCAGATTTCAAAGATTTTCAACAGATTTCTTAGCTAGACCCTACCCAAGCCTCGTACCGAGTTTGGTAGAGATTGGTCAAGCGGCTACTGCGATACAGCACTTCATCATAAGTGGGCGGTGCCACGCCCATTTTCCTAAAATTTCATAATAATATCATTTTTTACCACAATTTTACTCCACATACTTCAATTTCAATTTTCAACAATTTGCATCTAATATTTACTGAAATATCGTATTTTTTGCATTTTTCGAAAATACCGTTATATGGGAAATGGGCGTCGTTACAGTACGATTTCGTGGATAAAGAGCAACCTACATACCAAATTTCGTTGAGATATCTCAATTTTTGCTCGAGTTATCGTGTACACGGACAGACAGACGGACGGACAGACGGACAGACAGACATGGCTTAATGGACTTCTCTTTTCATTCTGATCATTTGTGTATACATTTGTCCATATCTATCTCGATTCGTTTTGCCACTTACAAACAACCGTTATGCGAACAAAGTTAATATACCCTTGTGCACAAGTGCGCTCGGGTATAAAAACGAAATCATGCATACATGCACAGTTTCGACTCAAAACCCGAAATAAAGCATACATGCACATTTTCGGTTAAAACCGAAATAAAATCTAAATGCACAGCTGCCATATGCGCATATGCGGTGCTCCTTCTCGCACTGAAAGTACACTTAATCACTTCAAAGATGTTATGGGATTCCACTTTTAATACTCATTGTATATCAGGGACCGAGGCTATCATGTCACGGCATCTCGCTAGACAATTGTCAAGAGTAACATACAGGCTAAGTTTTTCATCGCGGAAATATAAACAAGAAGTTTGTTCAATGAATTTTTCCCTACTTGACCTACAAATGACCACGAACCTGATGTGATGGGGCCTAACAGACCTCGGATTTGCATTCAGCCCATCGAATAACATAGGGATAAAGAGGTTTGATTGAATATGTAGAAACTTTTTTTTTTACCTATGTAGTTAGAAGAACTTTTTCGGAATTTTCAGGGAAATTAAGAACTTGTCAAACATGTTTACTCTCCCAATTCACTCCCTCCAATGCCAGTGCGAAGTCCTTACTTCGCTTTCCAGGGTCACCGTGCATAAATTAAATAATTTCTGTAACCAAATGGAGTTATGGCAAATATATCTTCTTTCTTGCATCCGGTAAATAGGTGACTTGCTTCTTCCCATCCCAAACGACACCCAAGGGAGCTTCTAACCCGCAACGGCTATAATAAGTCCTATCCACCAGGGACCGTAAATAGTAGTTATTTTATTTCCCACAGTTAAACTTGGCCAGGTATTTTTTAAATAAGTTCGAAATAAAAACCTTCCGTATAGTAAACAAACCGCTTACCCAAATTAAACAAATTTGGTACCAAATGAAAGAGAAATAACGATCGAACGCTACCACTTCTATTTATATTTTTTTATAATTTAATACAAAAGATATGCATATACCTGACCCAAGGTTTGTTCTATGGTAATTAAAAAACATTTTTTATTTAAATATTTGACAATAGCTGGCATTCTGCTGGCTTTCCTCGTTTAAATATTTCAGTTGTAAAGCTATTTTAGTCCTCTTTCAGTTGATACCAAACTTGTTTAATTTGGATCCAACTTTTGTAATATGCTTCTGTGGTGGGAAAGCGATTAAAAAACAAAAAACATTCTTATATTCTGGGAGTGCATATATTAACTACGAAAACAGAATGCTATTTCTGCAAAAAATTTATGAAAACAAAACACATTCAATTCGGTTGCGAAATAGACCAAACTACAATTTTTTGCACAAAATCTTATTTAAATTTCGCTATTTTCTTTTTTTTTGCAATCCATGTGATACGATCTGGTACTTTTCCAATGAACCACACCAACCTTTTCAGAAGTTTGACGTTCGTACAGCATTTTTGTTGTTGTTTTGCTGCTGCAGTCAAAACTAGTTTTACGACCCGATGACTGGTAGACACACCTTTTGCAGCCGTGTTATTTTATATTTTTATTTTTTATTTGTTCAATTCACTAACTGCTGCCTCTTTTACTTTCAAAAGCTATACTTTTCCACACTTTGAACTACTCAAGTTTAAGTATTTAATCTATAAATCCAGTTGAGCTTAAAACGCAACTTTTATCTAAGCGCCCGCGCCCGTTACTAATAGTCTTTATTCGAAAACTAAAGTGTTACTCAAAGTTCGCACGCGTTTAAATAGATTTTGGTATCAAATCGAAGTCGGCTAGCGGCTGCAGCCAAGAGCTGGTTATCTATTAGATGACGGTGGACGGCGCTGCAAAGGTTATCGCAAGCTTCAACCAACTACATACTTATCTACACACACATACCTACATACATACATATATATTTACACTGTTTGTTGCTTCCCTGCAAAAAATGCTTTTATTTCGGTATGACTCCGGGATCGATCGCCAAGGAATATGCCACTAATACCACGTTTGATCTCTTTATATAACGAATAAATTTTCGCTTTTGTTCGAGCATGCCCTATGAAGAGACTCCATTATACCCGAACGAGCATGAAAATGGCGTAGTCGCTCTTAAAAACAAAACTACGCCAGCTGAGGCTCTAATCGGGAATCTAAGGTTTGCTTAGCGAATACTCTGTCTACATGCCAATGTTGCATATGAAATTTCGTTGCTTAGGGGCATACATATAATTATTTAAATCTTCAATTGTAATCAATCAATTGATCTCCAATTATACGGGTGTGAGATTAGTTGCGATTAATTAATGCCCAATTGTACCTCACGTAGACTAATCCTGGAATACTCTTTTTATAGATTAGTCGCGCAAATTTTTCAGGGTTATGGCAGCTCTCAAAACTATGTAAGTGTGCGTCTGCGTAGCGAGTCGACAACCAATCTAAAAGTTGTGGGTTCGCTGCTTAAATAGCTGGACACGAGGAGACTGCAAATAATCTAATTTAGAACTGACCAACAAGTAGCCTTACTTGGTTGCGGGAGAGAAAAAATTAATATGTCCATAAATAAATATGTAGTGGAGAACCTCGGCCTAAAGCTCTAAACGCGGCTTTCGTCTTCTTGTTATCATTATTAGCTACATATATAATACGTGTGTTTTGTCTTTAGAAATGCGTGTTGAATTAAACAAATTGTGTGTTCTTATAATCACAAAAGAATACTTAGCAGAAAATATTTACTTATTATTATTTTTATATTTAAATATTTTACTTACGGTTTTATAATGTAACTTGTATCGCCAATTTGAAACAAACATGAATATTTTTTTTTTGCACGCGTGACGCACAAGCGGGTCTAGCCTTCAGTAAGTTAAAGGCGAGAGTTTCAGTAGAGTACTTAAGTTTACATATTTGTAGAAGTTGTTTTTCATGGCACTCGGAGGTTTGCCATTGCCTGCCGTGGGACGACCGCTATTAGAAGAAAACTCTTTTGTTTTACAAATAGGTACATATATAAATATATTAATTTCAAATTTCTTATCTGGGAAGCAGCTTAAAAATATTGTGATTGCAATAAAGGCCTAACAATTTGTAAATACAACAAAACTTCAGCAAACAACTGATGCAATTTCTTGCCGCTATTACAAGCTACTGTAAAAACCATTAAATTATAGAAAGGCCCTTACCTAACAAGAGTTCGAAGCACTTAATCAATTCAAAGCTCGAAAAAAAGTTAATCACGAATTACATCAAAGTAGTTTTCTTACTTCTTGTTTACGTTGCCTGCTGCACGTATCACACTGAAAATCTTCACATTTTGATGTCGATTTTCATTTGTTTTCCATTTTTTGAAATGGTATTTGTGAATGAACTTTTCTTTGAACACATAAACTAGTTCAGTCACCCCAAAATATATTAAGTATGTATGTGCCCGGATGGATGTATGTATAGTTCATAAGTACATATTAGTACTCATATAAGGTTATATTTGTTTACAAACAATCAAAAAATCCAGCTCACATACATATGTATGTATGCGTATAGTATTCGGAATACACACTTAGTTATTATGTTTTTTCCCTTTAATGTTCATTATAAAATTTATGATGCAATTTTTCGAAATGTTTTCGTATACTTATTAAAGGTGCTCTTACACGCTATGTATTTGCATGTGTACATGCCACTTTTTACATATGGAAATGCCAACATATCGTGTAAAGGCAAATTAGATTTGTTTCTGTACAAAGCAGATGCACGTACACACGAAACAGTAAATGTTTCTATTTTTTTCATCTGACACACAGATAGAATCATCTGAGTTTAGTTTATTTCGTTTTCAAAGCATGTATTTTTAAATAGTTAAATAAAGACTGTAAATTTGACAGACATACGCAATTACATGCGTATTGAAAAAGTCGCATTTACAGATGCCAAAAACGTCTCGTTTAAGAACACCTTTAGTAAGTGAATATGTACATACATACATATATGCAAATATATCTATATGTATGTATGTATGTTTGTATGTTGATATTCAAATATATACAAATGTGTAATAAACTAATTTTGAGTCGCAGAAGTATTGTTTAAATTTCCCCCAAAAGTATGTGCCAATAATAGTTTTATGTACTACTATCCCCCATGGCCGCTTGCTTCGCGACGCCTCATAAGAACTGATGTGTTTGCCAATGCAAAAATAACGCCGAAAAGCAAAAATTTTTAGTTTAGGTTGCAACAGCTAAGGATCAGAATCCTGCACAAACACATAGGCTAAGCATACTAGTGCTCTGAATATATTCCCTTCGATGTCCTGAGTTTTATCGATGGCATTATTTCCACCTGTGAGATCTCTTCTAAGCGTGCTTAATCGCCCTCTATGATCCTGCAACTACAACATTGGCCCGATGAGTCAACCTCTAGTATTGTGTCAAGTAAGCGAACAAGAAACGTTACAAGGAAACTGAAGAGTACAGATGTGCGTTTTTTGTTATAGGAGAGGAGAACCAATATCTTAAATATTGTTCAAGGATGCGGTCGAATCTTTCCCTACTGATTCTCCACTTTTACAATTCGTCTTATATCCAGGCGTCCAAGGACACATATTAATTTGACTCTATAAACCTGAGCTTGATCTATGAGAGGTGTATGGCATTCGGTAAGGGAATTCGCCTTGCATTTGTGAGAGTGTAAAGCTTTGAGGCCCACCTGACCACCGCAGAAAAAAAACTGGTTTGTTCTCTCTAGTTCTCTGATCAAAATTTCGTGCTGCCCCCTAAATGGTTAACAATTCTTCTTGATACATCCGTGACACGGTTATGTCCCTAGAACATCTGAATGACCAGAGATTCTTTTACTCCATTTGAGTCTCACTGCTGCAATAACGGCCGCCCTGAGCAATATCATGCGGAGATAGATGCAAGCTCGCATTTAGGGTTATGGGGGCGTGATACAAAGGTGCGCTTACCTTACACAATTTTGCGCCCTTTGTATGCATCCTTAACCACACATACGGGGGTAATAAATATTTCGACTGCAGCGCGTTTTTTATTGTAGTTTTTTGTAGTAGTAAAAAACCGGTTCCTGATTTGAAGTTTTCGAAAAAAAACGGTGTTATTTTGCTTAGATTTCATACAGTAAAGATAGCTCTTATTTAGAAAAGAGCAAAACGGGAATAAGTACAAAGTTTTTTAGATCAAAAGTAAAACAAATAAAAATCAGTGAAAAATTCACGCTTGGTTTTAGTTTAACATTTTTAACCGACTTACAAAAAAAGAGGAGGTTATCAGTTCGTCGGAATATTTTTTTGTATGTATGTTACCGCATAACTTTGGACCACGTCAACCGATTTCGATATTTCTTTTTGCATCGGAAAGGTAGTATCTCAGAGGTGGCCCCATACTAATCTATGTATACATATATTTATATTTTTATATGAGAATTAAAGTAGGTTTTTTTGCTTAAAATTACTTATTGAATAGTAGTGCCCTTGCCGCCGCAGCCAGTGGTTAGAGGTGCCTACTGCCAATTCCGAGGTCCATGGTTCAATTTTTGGTTCCAGCAACATCACACGTTTTTTTTTTTTTTTTTAATAGCGGTCTCCCCTCGGCAGACAATGGCCAACAGGACGAAGGTGGGGTAAAGGTGTATATCTCTCCATTTGTATCACAACATTAAGAAGCAGAACACGAATTTGGGAGGAAGCTCGACCAAACTCGTAGAAAACGTTTAAGCGCCAAACGTTCATTTATTGATATCAAATATGATAATAGGAAATCTCTTCATCCCCAAATAACCTAGGATATAATTTTAAAACTATTAAGGGATTTCCCTTAAACTGAAAGAAGCCTTGAAAACTTCGCTAAACTCAAAATCATTTATTAAGAGAACAAGATTTGTATGAAAGGAAAAAAACTGCTTTGTTTGATAAAAAAAATCCGGTTTATTCGATCATCGAGATTTGAAAAAACCGCCTATAGATATCAAAAAAAAAACCCCGAGTCAATCACCCTATTAGGTACCCATCGAGCTGCTTTATCTAAATAAAAGGAGGCTGGCTTGCCTAAGGCCACCCACCACTTACTAATTATAAGTTTTGAAGAAAACAAACTAAATCCAGTCTCACGAGGACAAATTATAGATAGGCCTTCTCTCGTTCGCTTCGATGCCGCACTGGCCTAGTACCCAACACAGGTTTTCGATATTTATGCTAGCGCACTTATTGAGATCGATAATACACCGACCATGGCCTGAAGAACTGCGGATTTATGAATCTAAAATTAATGATTATCAGACCCGTCAACTAGACTGACTCATTTCGGACTCTTTTGATGTTATTAATTCTGAGTTGAACCAAAGTAACAATTATACGTAGAAATAATAGTTTATACCTAATCAGAATAATAAAGAATATTTATTTTTAAGACTAAGAAAAGCGTCATGTATTTCAGACTCTTATATGACTCCTAATTTGGACTCGTATTGTCGTGCCTTTCTAAGAAGCTAAACATGCTCTTTTCTGACTCTTTTTTGAGCTCATAATGAGGTTTAGAGCTCAGTATTCTAAGACTTTGCCGACTCTAAAATGAGTCCGAATATTTACAGCCACTCATAGAGTTGACGAAAAGTGAAAAGTTAGAGGGCGCCATAGAGCTTCTGAGTGATGTGGTTGGTTGTTGGCTACCTTGCTTAAGCATTGGTCCTCTCTCTAAAACCTCCCATATTATCAGCGATACAGTGATGTCTGCCAACCACTTGGACTTGGCGATGAATCTATTTGTTGTAAGTGTTCTGTATTGGAATTTAGCTCAATAACTCCGCTCAGTGCTTAGTTATCCCGCACTTGTTCCTTATAATTTCCAAGCTATCTGTACACTCAAGGGTATGGTATCAAGAGAGAAAGACACAACTATCAGTTAACTTTTCCCCTCGCCAATTTCAGTTATGGCTTTATTAAGATCAGAGATCCAAAAAAATATATTTCAAACAATTTTATTTCACTTTATTGCGTACACACTTTTTTATTATTCAAAATACAAATATTAAATTAAAATACAAAAGCTTCTCAAATGCAAGTAGCTATCCATTTTTGGCTTTAAAGTAATTATATTATGCTATTAAAAGTACAAACTTTGGTAATATGCATTTCGTTTAAAACGGAGTAAAATGCGACCAATTTGTGGTAATCAAACGACGTTGGGCGTGGCGACGCACCGACGAGTTCCGAACATTCTTTAATATGCAGCCCACGGGTAAAGTTACCTGTTTTTTTACAAAAAAAAAGTACAAAAAGGTTAAGCGTATTTCCGTAAAAATATTACTAGAAAATGTGGAAAGCATCAATAGGAAGCAAATACTATAAGCTGGCCAGTCTGGAATGCATTCAAATTTATTTTACTAAAAAAACAGTTCAAGCAGGGCGTTTATACCAAGAATAGCGCACACGAATCAGATATTCAGGTCGAAAATAACTTACAGATCTCGAGTTTGTGACCTTAACTGGCGCTTGCCCTGGGCAAATTACGAAGGACTCATGGCCCGCCAATAGTTTGGCATTCAAGCCTGCTGTAGATGGCAGACGCATTAAGGGTGCAGGTTGTAGAACAGGCTCAGCCACTCCCGGGTAGCTCAAGTCAAGTGAGGGCAAGGGTGTCGAGGGTGTAGGTAATGCTTCTGTAAGAAGGTGAGGGAAATTACCTCGCACAAATTATAGTGAAATGGCGAATCCGATTTTCTCTTACCTTTAACGATAATTTGGAACTCGCAGCGTGCCGTAATCCCCTGCTCACTGGTTGCCTCATAGTAAATTGTATGCTTGCCAGCATTAAACAGTTCACCAGGTATCTATTTATAGATTAAAGATGCAACTTTTATATAGTAGTTAAGCCGCACCACTTACTCTCGACTTATAAAGCTTCTTAATTGGACCCAGTGTGCTTTCGAAACGTGGCTCCTTCCATACCACCGAACGATACACTTGATTTGGACTTAAAGCCACCTCAAATGAGCGCGTACAGAAATTCACTTTCGGCGATGCGGCCTGCTCCACATAAATGATTGTCTGGCATCTTGCCCGTCTGCCCGAGACTGGATCGCGACCACGGAATGTCACCACATGCCGTCCAGCGCCCAGATGTGCTTGCATATTGCGAGTCCAAGCTGGGTGAGACTCAATGTAGCGGTAATCCATATTGGTGATGGGTTTTTGTAGAATGATGTGTGCAGTGCTGGCGCCTGCCGCCAAGAAAACTGTGGTGTTTCGTGGACACTTAATGAACGGACGTCGAGCAGCAACTGATCCACCAAAACCGATTCGTGGTCGCACTTGTGTTATTGTGGGTCGATTGAAGAAGCCATTTACTGACGGGCTGACAGGCAGTGTAGGCAGGGGGCCAGGCAAAGGTATAGCTGGCAGAAACTGTGTTCTCGTCGCTGGCATGCATTCGAAGGTAGCGTTGTGCGACCAAGTGAGATCAGCTGTGCAGACTCCCACGCTGTTTCCGACTGGCACATAGCCAGGCTGGCATTGTAGCCGGCAGCGTTCGCCCATAAACACCTTACCAGCTGTACAGGCAGTGGGTATAATTACGCCATTAAGTGGTGGCTGCAAGCGGGGACAAACGGTAGCTGCAAAGCGGTACAGATAAGACTTATCTTTTTCGTTAATTAAGAGGATTGCACTACTTACGCGTACAAAGATTTTCGAAGTTATCCCATTCTCCGGAGGCATTGCAAAACCGTTGTGATGGTCCTTCCAAGCGATAGCCCTCTTTGCACCAAACCTTGCAGCGTGTGTTGTAGAAGTGTTTCTTCTTGTGGCGATATTTGGTACAGTGGAAGTCCCCATTGGCGGGCGCCAAGAAGGGGGCGCACTGATCACGCAGCTCCGGCGCGCGCTCACACGTGCGACGATCCACAGCCAAACGCTGTCCCGTTGGACACTTACACTGATAGCTGCCAATGTGATTGATGCAATCACCGCCAACGCAACCGCCGTTTTCATTCAAGCACTCATTTATGTCTTCACAGTCGCGTCCATTGCGCAGCGCGAAGCCTTTCGGACAGACACACTCATATGAACCATTTGTATTTACGCAGCTGTATTGACAGAGACCTGGTGTGGCGCATTCATCGATATCCTCACACTTCGCGGGATCTTGCGAGCTAACTGTAAAGCCGGGCGGGCAAAGTGTCACACAGCTGTGACCATTGTCCGGCGTTGCCGCGTCTGAGCAGAGACACTCGAAGCCACCGACAGTGTTGTGGCAAATACGTGCACATCCGCCATTGTTGTATCCGCATTCATCGATATCGGCACACGTCTTTCCGTCGACGGAGAGCTCTAGCCCACTTGGACATGAGCAACCTCTTTCGGGATTACAAATGTGAGAGCAACCGCCATTTTCGCGCAAACAGACATCAATCAAGGCTGTGTCCACATCGAGCTCATTGGTTTGTGTATCAATCACAGAAGTTACCTCGACGCAGTTTCTATTGTCAACTGCAAGCGCATAGCCATCAGGACAGTTGCATTCATAGTCACCCAATTTGTTTTTGCAACCATGGCTACAGCCATGTTCGCTGCCTACGCATTCATCTACATCCAAGCAGGTCGCTTTATTCTCACCTAATAAGTAACCTTCTGGGCATATACACTCATAACCGCCCTCTACATTTACACATTCGTGCGAACAATCGTGTCGTCTCAGTGCACACTCGTCAATATCGATGCAGGTGCGGCGATCCTCAGCCAGTTGGAAGCCTCCCTCGCAGCCGCATTCGTACGAACCTAGAAGATTTACGCAGATGAAAGTACAGTTACCAAACCCATTTGCGCATTCGTCAATATCGGCACAGTCGCGCCCATTTGCCAACATTTCGTAACCCACGCTACAAGCGCACTCAAAGCTACCCGGCGCGTTGCGACAAAGCTGACCGCAGCCCCCATTAGCCGCAGCGCATTCGTCAATGTCAAGGCAGGTGCGCGCATCCACAGAGAGCCCATATCCGCTTGGACAATGGCACTGCGCACCCACACCTGGCACTAATGCACACCCATGCGAGCAGCCGCCGTTATTCTGCAAGCAAGCATTCACCAGCAGACAGGAGCGATTATCGGCAATACTTAGCGCATAGCCCGGCGGACAAGAACACTGAAAGCTGCCAGGATAATTCAAGCAAAAATGGGAGCAATTGCCATTCGATATGGAGCATTCGTCGATGTCTAGACATGAGGGTGTATGTTTTATGATAGATGTGGCTGGAGTTTGCATGACTGATGATGAAGCGTATGATTTCGGCGCTGCTGGATGATATGATGAAAGTAAAGCACGCAGCGAAGCATAAACCGGTGGTAAGCCCAGCGCGAACCCCTGTGGGCAGATGCAGGTGAAAGATCCATTAAGATTTTCACACAACATGCCCTCCCCGCAATTGTGCAACCCCAAAGCGCATTCGTCTACGTCGAAGCAATATGACTTGAGCGATCCATCGAGAAACTCAAATCCCGGTTCGCAGGCACAGTCGTACCCACCTGCATAGTTCTGGCAAACCTGATGGCAACCGCCATTGCCAATCTCGCACTCGTTCACGTCAACACACGACTTGCCATCGGCAGCCAGTTCGTAACCGCTGCGGCAGCCACAAGCACCATCATCTTCCGATCTGCAAATCTGTTCACAGCCGTTGTTGTTATCGGCGCAAATATCCTTGTAAAAGCAGTTTAGTCCATCATCAGCCAGTGACATGCCATGCGGGCAGATGCACTTGAAGCCAACACCTTCAGCAATGCATTGGTGCGAACACTGGTGGGCCTCGCAAGGATCGGCGATATGGCAAGCGCCAGTCGCGGCATCGGGAACGGAGCCATCCGTGCATAGGCAGATGAAGCTGCCAGGATTGTTGACGCAGTTTAAAGCGCCACACAGATTAGGATTGGACGCACATTCGTCGATGTCTTCACACACGTGATCGCTGCCATCGGTGAATCGAAAACCAGCTGGACAGCCGCACTGATATTCACCTAAAGTGTTGAGGCATTCGTGTGAGCACCCGTGCAGCTCAGCGGCACATTCGTCGACATCATTGCAATGGTTGCCTTCATTCACATAGCCAGCCGGACAATCGCACTCATATGAACTGTTATCCTCACTTGGGATGCAAGTGCCTGGCGCACAGCTTTCATAGCCGCCTTCCTTGGCGCAAACACTTTCGGCCACCTCGCAATTGTGCAGATCATCGCTCAGCGTATAACCCGCTGGACAAACGCATTCGTAGACGCCACTGGGCAAGTCCTTGCACTGGTAGGCGCAACGTGTCTTATTCAATTGCGGATTATTCAAGTCTTTGCAAGTGTCTATAGCGCATGTGCGTCGGTCTTCGAGCAGATGTTGATTGGCTTCGCAAGTGCAAATAAAGGAGCCGATTGTGTTTTCGCAGCCACCAGAGCAAATCTTCGCAGGCGCAGCATCAGCGTCGTCCTCACGCTCTACAATGACGTCGCACTCGTTTATGTCGATGCAGGTGCGCTCATCGTCGGCAAGATCGTAGCCACCGGGACAAGTGCACTCATAGGAACCCTCAGTGTTGAGACAATGCTCGCACCCGCTGGTGCCCTCAGCGCATTCGTCGATGTCAACGCATTTGTCCGAATTGTCGCCGCCAGCGCGATAGCCACTTGGGCAGATGGGTTCAGTTTCGGCAATGCGGCGTATACCCTGATCGTCTTCACTCACAGGCTCATCAGCGTCTCCATTTCCACTATCTTCAGTATCTTCGTTTTCTTCTGCGTTCTCTTTGGCATCTTCGGGAGTATTGAGCGCTGGTACGCAACGGTAAGAGCCAGGTGTATTCTCACAGCCGGCAGAACACAGCGCTGCCACTTCAGGCTGCTCGCATTCGTTGATATCTGCAAATGCAAAGAAATAAAAATTAGCTCAGAAATACGACTTTTCCACTAATGAGCGTAAATGAAGTTGGTTTGGTGAGTTAGATTGACACTTCGAGATTGCTGCTTCTACACATTCAATTTCAGCTAATTTGGCTAGCAGTCATTAAGCAATTCTGCGTATCAGCTTTCAACGCCACAGCGCACGCACCTTCACAGTTCGTTCCGTCCGGCGACATCAGCCAACCGCTTGGACACAGACAATAGATGCGACCCATTGAGGAGAGGCACTGGTGTGAGCAGCCACCGTTGGCGATGGCACACTCGCCAGCATCTTCGCATGTGTGATTATCCTGGGATAATTGCGTGCCAGCCAGACCTTCGCAGGAACACCTGTAGCCGCGCCACTCGTTGTGGCAGGTGTCCTGGCATGGCCCATGACCGTTGCGTAACAGGCACTCGTTGATGTCTGTGGCAGCCAAAACCGTATGAGTATATGTGCGTGTTGTACGTAGTTGTGTGTATGTGTATGAGTGTGAGTGGCCGTGTCGAATGATTGCGTGTAATACGAATACAAGCGGGTGTTTAACGGTGAAGGTATAAGGAAGGGGTGATGCATGCAATTATATGGAATAAATGATATAAAAGCGTTTAAAATCTAAAGTTCTCTTGAGCAGATGGGCCGGCTGGTCACTTACCGATGCATGTGTTGCCCGTTAGCGTATCGATTTGTAAACCCTGCTCACAGGCGCACTGGTAGGAGCCGGGCAGATTGTTGCAGATTTGCTCGCAGCCGCCATTGTTCAGCTGGCATTCATTGATGTCTTAGCAAAATGAAAAGCGAAAATAAATACAATAAATTGTGAAAAGATATGCTTTCTTTCTATGCTTTAGAATTCGGCGGGCTCACCATGACAACTTGCGTAATTGTTTGGATCCAAGCTGAACCCTTCAAAGCAGGAGCATTTCAGGCGTGCCTCGTTCTCGCCAGGGAAAAGCAGACGCTCGCATTTGTGTTCGCAGCCGCCATTGTCTGGACCGCAGTCATTGTCGAGGAAACGTGGCGTATATGGATCATGTGTGGGTGCGATGACAATATTCACGTCCGTAACGATTGCAGGTTCCGGTTCGGTAATAGGCTCAACGCTGTCAACTTCAACGGGATGCGTAGCTTCCACGTTTTGTTGTACGGTGGGCTCAATCTCATTGCTGATTTCTTGCTCTATAGGCTGCATAGGCTCGACTTCTGCAGGGGGTGGTGGTGGCGGCGGCGCTACACGATTATCAACAGCCCCTTCTTCCTCCTCTCCCTCAGCTTCATCTTCTTCATCGCCATCAACTGTTTCATATTCATCGTATTCTAGCGCCACACAAACATTAATTTCAAAAAGTATTTCTATTTTTAACAACACTCACCTTCTTCGTCCACATCGGTGTATTCGCCCAGCGCCACACACGTCGGCAGTTCTCCTACCCATTTGCGTTGACTGCAGTACAGCGTCGCTATCTCGGCGTCCTCCAACTCGAAGTTGTCATTGCACGCATAGAAAGCCACCAAGAAGATATGGTCGCCTTTGCGTCGCCGATCGTATTTCTCTACAAAGCCATGACGTATTTCTGGCGCCTTCACTTTAGCCTGCACACAGGACATATCCAGCGAGGCGGCCATATCCGCAGATACGTGGCGATCTTCTATTATATCCAGCGGTTTCTTCTTTTTTCCCGCGCGCTCACTGTTTGCCCCGCCAGCCACCTCATTCGAGAGCTCAACTGAAATTTCCGATTTCGTTATTCAGCTCGAAGCCGTCACCGGTGTGGTGTATTTACTTACCTTTTACACAAGTCGGCGGTTCGGCATCCCAGAGGTCTGTATCTAAATTGCATACCAACTCGTTGATGCCTCTCAACTCGTAGCCTTCTTCGCATGTGTAAATGGCTCGCACTGCATCCTCGTTGTCGATTATTTGTATGGCCGAATGCTCGGCGTAGGGCGCGTTCTCACAATCCTCATAACCCGCCAGTGACACTTTTCAAACAAAAGCAAAAATGCAAAGAAATAAAAAAAATAAATGCTGATTCAATGGTGATCACAAATAATTTAAAGAAATAAACATTTGCATGTTCAAGTTGTTGGTGTATAAAAAATAGTGTGGCAACCACCTACTCATTCTCTGTTCCTCAGAAACACGACGCTAATTTTTTCTGGTGAATTTTCACTTTGATTTATGCTTTGATATTTTTAAATGTCTTAATGTTTTCTTATACTACTTTGTACAAACAAATTTGTATAGCATATGTACATTAGGGTATGGGAGACTTTTTGTAAAAAAAAATTGCCGAAGAAGCCATGGGTCTACAATTAATTTGGAGCTCGCTAAATTGCGATAATAGGTTTCGTAGCATTTTACTATAGCGTCGTAAAGAAGTGCTTTAATTATGTACTAAATAAACTACGAGGGGTTTTTTGGTATGACGAATCCATTTTTGCACATATATTTTTCTTAAAATTTTCACGTGGATAGGCAACAGTGAAAATTTTCACATTTTCTACGAAACTTATTTTTGCAATTTGGCAAACTCCAAATTGATTTTAGAACCATAGTTTCTTTGTCAAATTTGCTTAGAGTTGCACATAGAGTCCTGCTGTGCCATATGCGAATTGTCGATAAATATTGACCCGCCCTAATATACATACATACATATGTTTGTATATAAATATTAAAGCGCATATATATATATACATATGTTTGTATGTACATATCGCACCTAAATCAAAAACAGTCACAACTCAAAAAATCCCAAATATTGTGGAGGCAAAAACTTTTGATGCTGCGCAAGCAAAATAAAAACAATTTTGACAGTATTTTTTCAGTTAAGGAAGATGGTGGTGAGGAATAAATTTTGACGGACGTTATACGGGTAAATATCTAGCCCTAACCGCCAAAATAACGTAAGCGACATTTTTTTCAAAATTTTATTTTTGATGCAGAAATGCATCTAGATGCTCTAGGAATATTTCTGCATCAAAAAGAAAATTTTGAAAAAAATGTGGCTTACGTTATTTTGGCGGTTAGGGCTCGATATGTTCTCTGTGAACTGTTTTATAGAAAAAAATTAATTTTGAAAAATTTTTATTTGTGACTATTTTTGATTTAGGGTGTGGTATGGAGTTTGCTCGCCGGCCGGCCTGTCTGTCGCACATTAAACGATTTTCTTATTCAGTTTCCGATCCGTATAGTGATATGACTCTCTCATTTAGCAGCAGCAGTCATAAATAAAGAAATTGAAAAACTTTCAATATCTACATATTTTTTCAATTCAGAATAAAACAACAAACATGTCATAGATATAATTCCCCGGTTTTCGAAAATTAAAAAGAATCGGAAGATAAACGCCCGAATTATGTCATTTTCAAAATCATATCCACCAAAGAAATATATTGACGGCTGAGTGGAAGATCGACCCATCTTCGGCAGCCGGTGCGAAAATGCCCTATATCAGAATTTGATTGAAAAACGCCTTTTCTTAGAATTTTTTTTTCCAAAAACGCCCTGTCTTAACTGAAAATATATTACAGTTATTTATGGTATTCAAAGTAGATGAATTGCCCTATTGAAGATATGCTAATATAGAGCGTTTTTGAGGCGGTAGCTGAGATAGGATGTTTTTGAATCAAATTCAGAAATACGGTGTTCTTCAATGAAATTCTGAGATAAGGCGTTCTCAATCAATATCTGAAAGAGGGCGTTCTTGAAAAGGTTTCTGAGATAGGTCGTTTTCGAACCGGCTGAACTTAAGCTCAGACCCAATCTTCTCAGTACTGTGGAGGTCACTGAATTTTTGTAGGCTAAAAATGGACGAACTAAACGAATGTGCATAAAGGATGAGTTATTAACGATTCCATTGCCGATGAACTTTAAGCACTGTCGACTTTCTACTACTATACATACTTGTGTATCTGATAATGATTAGAGTTTACAATGGTCATATATATATGAAACTTTATTGTAAATATCTTCCTTGGTCTAGTTTTTAGTGTTCATTTTGCATCACCATCTTGACCTTATCACATCAACACTAGCAATGAAATCTACATACATACACATAACTAGCTTAGAGGGAAAGCACAACGTAACTCCATCGAAGCTTTACGAAATTTCCATCCAACCGGCCGGCCAGTTGAGATTTCCACCGGTAGAAGTAGCTGCTACAAGCTTTGACCTTAGTCCGCCCTAATCCAGCCGTGAAAAAAATGACGTAGCCACCTCACATTCGCACAATTTTTTCAGCGTTCTCTAAATTTCCTATGGCTGTGGCTGGTACCCATATTACCTTTAGCTTTGTATTCTGATGTGATTGCATGCTAAGTCGGGCTTTCGCTGACCATTTTAGAGAATATTATCAATGAACCTAGAACATTGATTGCACCTTAATTTTCAGATTATGTCTGTATCATTTTAGTAAAACACCTTAAACGAATTTATAAGATTTGACTTTGAATTAAAAAGGAATAAATTTCCCTTCAATAAATTTATAGTTTATCTGAATTGTAGTTGTCGATTCGTCAGAATTTTATTTTTTTATGTATGTATGTAACTTTGGACCACATGAACCGTTTTTGACAATTCTTTTTTATCGGAAAGGTTTTACCCCAAGGGTGGTCCTATACTAATTTTAGATTCAAAGACTTGTTTGAGCATGTAGTCGGTTTTTTTTTTTGTTGCTTGAGAAATACTTCAATTACGCGCATATATATATATGTGTATTAAAGGAGCATCTTAAACTGCACCTAAAACCAGTATATCGTGAAAATATTATTTTGGAACCCTGTCCAACTTCTCAACCAACTTCAACCAACTTCCGCCCTGATTGCAAATAATACACCTCGCCCAATCTCCCATTGAAGGGATAATGGTGGTCAGTCCGCATCAGTGTGCAATATAGCAGCCGGGAGGAATGCAAATTTTCTTGGAATTCTGGAGGGAACGCGTCTCTTAGCATAAAAGAAGAACGTTATTAATATTAATAAAGAGCTACTTATTAAGTGCTTAGTTTTGTGCTTTCATTGTTATAATAAATAGTAAATTTAAAACCTTTTTATTCGGACACAATTTTCTTTCTTCTCATTTGGTTAAGATATTTTGATCAATACTATTTTGGCCTGGTCCACCACCTTGTTCATAACGAATTCTTGTACCTTATTTCAAATATTTTTGTAAAGTGTTTTTTCCGAGCTTCTCCTCCAATTTGTGATTTGAGTATTGATATTTAAACAAAAAATGTAATGAAGAAACTTTTTCATGGCAGAAATACACTGCGAGGTTTGGCATTGTTTGCTGGATGACGACCGCTAATAGCAACAACTTTTTCTTTGTTTTCGGAAGAGAGCCTAGATTCGACTAACTCTAACCCCTCTGCCACGGGGCTAATTTACTTAACAAGAAAGAAAACCTAATTGAGATAATCCTGTCTTCAGATCCCGCTCTTACAAAATATTTACTCTCGAGCTCTTTTGAAGCTTCCTACCATCTAGTACACCAATTTCAGACGTGACATGGAGCAACGAAAGCGTTCACTTACCACCAATTAACGCCACCACCATCAGCCAAAAGAATTGGCAGTGCGCCGCCATGCTGCTAATCCTTTACGCTTAGCCAAATCAAAAACTTTTGCGAAGAAAACCCAAATAGCTTTACTAAGTACACTTTAATGCGGTGGTGTCAGCGATGTTAAAACATTGTCAGATTTGTCGGTGACACCTTGAATTCTATACAAATTTTTAAAATGAAAATAGCACACATAAAAAATACTTTTTAATCCGCAAGTTCTAAAAATAGCTGTTGATTTAATGTGGAATTATTTGAACACTTTAACAATATGCAGAATAAAAATATGTAAGGAAATAAACGGAAGTTGGAATTTTTTTGCATTCAATTTATTAGCAACGGTATTTCCACATTGCATACACTCTTTCACACAAATGTATGCTCAACACTTTAGCAGGATATGCAAAGCGTTTCTTCTTTTAATTTAGCCACAATATTTTACTTACGCACAACTTAACTTAACCACGGCCGAGAAAAGACTAAAGTTTTGCTCGCCACACTATTTTCCACAAATGCCGCCGCCACTTCTGTCAGATATCATTTTTTATATATACTTACGTATATGTATGTATGTACGTATGTGTTTATGTCGGTGAATATACAGAAAGATATACATAAGTGCTCGCCTGATCGGCAGCCTGCTGCGGCCTCAAAAGCCAAACAACTAGGAAACATTGTCTCCAAAAATCATAAAATGGTTCATAAAATGGATATTCTCTCAGGGGCCCGCTGCCTTGACTCTCCGCATTTTCACAGCTTCCACGCAACAGCAGCAACATTGCCAGCATCACGCCCTGAATTGGCCCACTGGCATGGCGTGCGTGCGTGTGTGTATGGATGAGAATTTACCGGCGATCGCGCCAAAGATCTCCAAGCTGTTTCGCTATTTATGCGACAAAAACTATTATTAGCACATGTGTACATATAGACAGGCAGTGTGTGCGAAGCATTCGGAAAATATGAGTGAATATAAAAAAGTCATTAAACATAAAAAAAAAATAATATAAAGGAAATGGTTCATTCGCCACGATCAGCGTTTGTCATTTGGCTTGCAGGCTGCTTGCTGTCATATGCTTTCTGTTGAACTAAAGACTGGTTTTCACTATGTCATATATTGACACCAAAATTTGGCGACATATTTTGACACAACTTTATCTCCTCTATCCATACCTTTGCCAATGATATTATGGGCCAACAACTGACGGATAGCCGATTTCGAAGTGCATGTACACGACTAAAGACCTATCCTGATCCAATTCAATCGATAAACCGCTTTTTGATCTCTTTTGACAATGTGTTTTCACTTATTTGACGACAAATGCCACTGAATTTGACATAGTGAAAACCAGCCTTAACTCTTCGTTAATCGAATGTGTAGTGACAACGCCCTGTAATGTTTGAAGTAATTCAAATAAATCTTGTGTGAAAATGTTTGCCATTTGAAATGGAGTAATTCTTTGTCGGCAAAGAATAAAATCTAAACTAAAACTTTTAAATGCAAAGTAGTTGCCCGATATTTCGGAGTTTAGCTTTTATTTTATTATTTATGCATACAATTTGATGTACTTTCCACTTTGTACAATTATTCGGTAGTGAAAGTGTTACATCGAATACTTTATTTGATGCTTCACGTAAAAAAGGGTGGAAAACAGCAAAACCTAACTTCAAGAATTAAAAGATGTTGATCAAAAGGCTTTTGAAACACTAGGTCGTGGCAAAGAGAACTTATATGTACGCTGACCATATTTGTGAGAGTCGAATACGGGACAAAAATTAATTTTGCAAATTTTTTCCACAACAGCTTACAGATCTTAAAGCATTCCTGAATGATCTTAGATGTACAAGCCCTTAAAGAGTATCCCTGTAGTAAAATCGCAAATTTGCAGGATAATTTTCTCAAGATTTTAACCCCGTACAAAAAAAAAAAAAACTCATTAAATTTTAGTATAGTATAGTGCTATTTTAAGTCGCTAAGGCTTGCCATTAATTTTGGCATTTTGGTATGTTCGACCATTTTTTTGAAAGAGAAGCAAATGAGGAGCATTTTCCACTAATTAAAAAGTTTGAAATTTTAGTGAATCATTGCAGAATTAATTTTGATAGTTTTTTGCACAAAGTTTGAAATTGGGTATTTTGTTAGGAAAAGAGCTTTACTTTCATAAAATAAATAAACTAAGGAAAAATGGCCAAAACTTATTGGGATGTCGAGTTCTAATTTCTATTTTGGTCACTGCATGTATTCCTCGATTCGAATCACAGGCATTCAGATTAGAAAATAATAACTGGAAATGGAAAAAAGGACGATCGCATGCCATTTTAGTGATCTGTTAAGGCGTCGAAACACCGAATACGGACCAAATACGGGACATTAAAAGAAATACAGAACAGGACGAATAGTCACCGTACTTAGATGTATGATTTTGCACATTTATCACTAGGATTGAAATGAACACGGGCTTAGCATAGAGGTAGTCGGCGACGGAAAACGAAGCACCATTGGGTGTACATGTAAAACATCGTCCACAACATTTTCATGGAGCATAATCACTTACGGAGTGACCTCATATAGAGCAAACAGATGTATGGAGATACCAGAAGAGTTTACAATTGGCAAACTATAACGATTCTTCTTGGCTCCTTCTCGATAGCTAGATCACTTTGAAGCGTTGACCGATAAGTGTTGATCGCGCGCATGTCACATGCTCGATTCTTCTTCTATTTAGGATTTTTGACAATTTTATAATTAGGTGTGTCCTCCTATTGAGCGGACAAAATTATCCAGCAGCAAAAGTTCTGAGAATTTAGCAGCATTCGCTCGCAAAGAGACAAAAACAGCGGATCACTTCCACAGTTGCCTCCGGTGGTTGATTTGGCAATTTATTTTCTGCTTGCTACATTTTCCCCCGATTTGGCATTTTATACAATTGAATAGCTTTGGATAAGAAAAACCTTTTTAAAATACAAATTAATTATATCATAATGAATAAGTTATTTTGCTTATGATTATTTGTGATATAACATGGTGACGCATTCCCAAGCCTGTAAAGCTGGTTAGCTTCGTAATGTACGATTTACCTATGGTTTTCGTCTTGCACGCCTTACTATACCTTCTCTGCATGCTGGTACCGATTATCGTGTATGGCCGGCAACTTAATCATGAGGTTGTCATTGTAGGTGACCAATTGCCGTCGTTTTTTAATCTCACTGGCATCGTACCTTTGCTGCAGTGGCTTTGTTTTTTTGCCCCAAGTTAGTAATTGTTAAATGTAAACGAAAGTAAATTGACACCTCCTGCATCAACCGGGGTGGGTCTAGTAGTTGCTCCTTTTTTGTGCTATCAACTAAAGGGAATTTTTTTTTATATACAAGAACGGGACGACGGTCTTGGAGAATCGCTATTTGATATTAAACCTTCTTTCCTATTATTTAACAACTGTTCGTCAGTCTGGGCCAAGACCAAAACACTTTGCGGAATTGATTCTCTCCTTTGAGAACCTGTAACTGCATAGAGACAGTATTAAAATCCTTTAAAAGCTCTTCAGGCGTATCTAATAGGTATCCTTACTATTAGCCGACTTACACACGAATACATTTCATAACCGCTAAGAAAATCCAGTCGGACTGAGCAGGCAATATTCCCAATTTAAGGCATTTTACTCGCATATAGTGGGAGGTCTTCGCTACTGCTCTACAGTGAGCTTCCGCTACAATTTGCTATCCAATTTGTACTCGATGCTTCGGTTAAGTGTTGTCTGAAGTTTGATGTTGGTGCCATCTCACCAGGCCATCTATTAACGAAGTTAGTTACACATTCACCCCATTTTAGCACTGCTGTGTTGTCAGCGATAACTCTGTGCACACTAATCACACAGATCATCTTGGTCCTCAATGAGCTGACATTCTTCTGCAACCTTGGGCCTCTGTGCATAAATGACCTTGTGACTTTTTCCATTAAGTCATTGTCTGACACGTTATTCGCATTGTTTCCCTCACTTCTGACAACTTGGTGCTTTTCTTTATCCATAACGTGGAAATTTTTGAGTTTTGTGCTTGGTGCGTTTTTTGGTATTTTTTTGTTTAATTTGTAGACTGTAAAACATAAAAAAAAAATTGGTTAAATTTATAGCAATTTGAAAGCAACTTTACAAAAATTGAAACAAAATCATGACACAATGACAATCATAGGCGAGAACGTCCACAAAACAAGTGGCAGCACTTGCAATCATGACATGAATTGCATTCGGTAATTCGCCATTGCCTGCCAAATGTCGACTGCTATGAGAAAAAGCTTCCGGTTGCTGGCACCAGGAAACTAGCCCAGAACCTATTGAGGGGTGGTGCGCCTTCAAACTATTTGGCCGCCACAAAGTGCGAAAAATCACGTTTTATCAAAAAAGCTGCTCATATCTCAAGCCTTTAATTTTGGGCTGAATTTGTTAGATTTTTCACAGTAAAATAAATAACGAACCTTTAAAAAAAAGAATTATCAAAATAGGGTTAGATTTGAAGAGTGGACGCCTTTTGTGACACAAAAAGATTTTTTCCCACTGTGTGCCGGTGGATAATACGCTGCAATAAGGCATACATATTAAAAAGGGAATATCAAATTTCCTTAAGTTTCAGATTTCAAGAAAAATTTAACATTTACATAGGTAAACCGTCAGGAAAAAATTTATCAATTTTGCTTAAATTTAAGCAACGCTGGACACAGCTCCACATTAGATAATAAGAACAAGAATGTTAACTTCGCTTGGACCCGAATTTTTTAATTTAATCCTGTTTCTGGAAAGTTTTTTTTCTGGCAAGGGTTTTCTCTGTCAGTGACAGCCATATAATAATGAACTATCAGTCCTCTGGGCGTTTTTTCTGAAGCTAAACTCTTCCGAGATTTTCATTTTTGCAGCTGCAGAGATTCTCTCGAATCCCTCGAAGAATTATCTCTCCTTGTTTCCGGACTGGTTATAGCACTCAACACCTTGCCTTGGGCAACTGATTCTGGTGTTGACTAGATATTCTGACAATGATTTTTTTCCACCACCAGGACAAGCTCTGGCAAGCGATGGCGATACAATGGCAAACTATCTGTGCCTGTCCAGAATAGAGAAATATTTCCGGCTATGTAGTCTCTTTAAATCCTAACATCTTTTATTTCAGCTTTTTTTTGTACATCTATGTTTTTTTTTTTATTTGGCTCGACATTCAGTTTTAATACTTACCCTGCAATGTTGAATAAAAATAAGTTTTTTGTTTACTGACGAAATAAATGCATAATTCTTTATTAAAGCTTTGTCCACCAACAATGGCGATTGAAAATTTCCATTTCAAGTTGCACCTAAAAAGTGCATAGGGTATAGCTGAAGTTAAATAATATTTATTTATTGCAATAAGCTGCTGTTAGTGGGCTGCAATAAGATAATCCATTGAACTTTCAGCATTTCAAGTAGTTTTGCTATCGAGCTTCAGATTTGCATAAGACACGTTTAACATACCCACGTATGAGGTTTAATGTTCTGTATGTGAATATATGCATACATACATACTTACATATACATAACCATAATTATTATTAATATATTATCTGTTCAATAGATAAATCCACTCGCCCTCATAATCGTATAGACTTTCTTTCATTTCCTGTTATTGCATAAAATTGTTTGACCAACAAAACGCAATCGATTTTGCAGTTAATTTCAATCTGGCCTTCTTGGCTTATATAGATATACATATGTATGAATTTTCTTCCTCGGTTAAAAGCCATGAGTTGAACTCCTGTACTAAAAAAATCACTAACTCGTAAATATTTATTCTTATTGAAAATACTTATGAAACTCAAAAATTTCAATTTACGAATAATTTGCATTTAAATACTTACGTACATATATGTATATGTATGTCCGTTCTGATGAAATATAACCGCATTTTTTATAACCAGCTACAAGCTGGCTGTAAGCGCTTAAGTAAACGTCTTCCAAACCCCTTTATTGAGGATTGTTTGGCTTAACAGAACTCCAAGAGTGTTAAGATTTTAGCAATTTCCCTTTTGCGGCAATATCGATCTTTGTTCAGGAGCATAATGTTAAAATCAGTGTTGGCAAAATGTTAATCTGATTAACGATTAAAATGTTAATCGACATTAACGATTAAAATTAATTAACCGTAATCATCCGTACGATTAATGATTACATTTTTTTAATCGCTTATCGTCGGTTGTAATTACGATTAATTAATTTTA
>NW_016158007.1:138171-165376 GCF_001687245.7 Rhagoletis zephyria
GTTAAAAGCCATGAGTCGAACTCCTGTACTAAAAAAATCACTAACTCGTAAATATTTATTCTTATTGAAAATACTTATGAAACTCAAAAATTTCAATTTACGAATAATTTGCATTTAAATACTTACGTACATATATGTATATGTATGTCCGTTCTGATGAAATATAACAGCATTTTTTATAACCAGCTACAAGCTGGCTGTAAGCGCTTAAGTAAACATCTTCCAAACCCCTTTATTGAGGATTGTTTGGCTTAACAGAACTCCAAGAGTGTTAAGATTTTAGCAATTTCCCTTTTGCGGCAACATCGATCTTTGTTCAGGAGCATAATGTTAAAAGCAGTGTTGGCAAAATGTTAATCTGATTAACGATTAAAATGTTAATCGACATTAACGATTAAAATTAATTAACCGTAATCATCCGTACGATTAATGATTACATTTTTTTAATCGCTTATCGTCGGTTGTAATTACGATTAATTAATTTTATTCAGTAATCGTTAATCCCATTTAAAAAAAATCTGATTAAGTGGTCTAGTTTGTCCGAATTTGAAACCAAATACGGGTTATGGTTATTTTTTTTGTGTTTCAAGCTTATAAAAAATGAATAATATATAAAAAATAATAATTATTATTATTAGTAATATATAAACTGGGAATTTTTATAACCCATTGCAGAAGGATATTAAAACCTAGTTTACTTAGCGTCTGTTAAAATAGATCTTAATGAAAATGCACACCAAATTTNATCATTAATCTTTAATCCAATTTAAAAAAAAATCTGATTAAGTGGTCTAGTTTGTCCGAATTTGAAACCAAATACGGGTTATGGTTATTTTTTTGTTTTTCACGCTTATAAAAAACGCATAATATATAAAAGATAATTATTATTATTAGCAATATATAAACTGGGAATTTTTTTAACCCATCGCACATGTGCAGAAGGATATTAAAACCTAGTTTGCTTAGCGTCTGTTAAAGTAGATCCCAATGAAAATGCACACCAAATTGCTTAGATTTATGAGGAAAACCGACTTTGCCATACCCGATTAAAAGGGCTTGTGTGTACAGTAAAATCCCAGCATAAATTTTTTAATCACCAAACCTACTTAATCAAATTAAATTAAGAGTTAATGATTTAAAAATTGATTTTGTTTTTTAATCGCGGTTACGATTAACTTTTTTAATCAGATTAAAGTTAATCATGATTAAGTGTAATCGGATGGAATTTAATTGAATTAACCAATAGATTAAAAAATCAATCGATTAGTGCCAACACTGGTTAAAATACATGCATATGCATGTAAGTGTGTAAACGTACATTAACGTATGTATAATATGTACACATCTATGTATGTACACTTGTATGTACATACAATTGCCCTGATGCTCATCTGCGAAAACGATCAATGATCGCGATGATTGTGACCTTAAGCGGCGTAATTTATTTGTCACTCAAGCGTAAAGTGCGATCAATAAATTGTTTTCTATTTTTCTCCACGCTGTGTTTGGGGTATTTTGCAATGCATTTATGTATTTTTACGTTTTTATCGAACGCCCAATGTACATATTCGCGAACATTTTTCTAGCGCTTTGTCAGGTTTGAAAGCTATTAGCTTCATGCTGTTGTTGTGATCTTATTTTCCATTTCCAATTTTGTTTACTTATTTATTTCACTTCGCCATATACGTTCTTAACATTCTCACAATTAGTTGGTTTTAAGGTGTGTATGTATGTGCATGTGTGTGTGGGTTTGTAGAAGTTGTTCGCGAGCGCGCGCGCGCGCTTATTTCCAAATATGTGTCGGTTACGTTGCTGGCGCGCCCACCTACGCGTATACGCGACTTAATTTAAAGCAATTCAAGTTGAAGGCACAATTTGCAAATACATAAAATAAATTTAATGAAAATTTTATAAACACACACACACACATGTATTTAAGTATGTGCATATGTATGTATGTATGTATGTTATATATTAATGCACGTACATACATGCGGAAAACAACGCCTCGTATTTTAATATTTGTTGTTATTTGTTAAGTTTGTGTTTTTTGTTTTCATAAATAATTCCCTAGTTGCGAGCATTTTTGTTTAAATTGCCATAATATATTTATTTGAAGCGTAATTTTACGAACTTGTAAATATTTTATTGTAATCAGATTTTTTAATTCCTGTTTTGGGGAGATAATATTTAAATATTAAGCGTTGATTGCATTTAAAAGTTTTCGGCACCGAATTCAGGCAGTCAATATAAGATTTTTCAGAAATTTTATAAGTGTGCAGTTTAGTAGCCCATTTAATTCTAGTTTAATAAAGTACAAGCTTTAGGTTCTAAAAATCGTCGAATATACTTTGTATGGAAGAAAATGCGTTAAAAAAATATCCAAAAATCAACCCAATATATTAGCAACTTATGACTTGCACTTATACTAGAATTTAATGGGCTACAAAACTGCATACTTATAAAAATTCTGAACAATCTGATTAAAAATTTTAAAATTTTGATGACATCTAAAATATTTCCTTTTAGGCCATTATATCAGCTTTTTAATCAGCATTTTGTCATATTCCTGTCGAAAGATTTACTATTTTATCCATCGGCACTCCCAAACGTACACCGTGCAGGGCGCACAATTAACAAATCATCTGCAACAATGATTCCTTGTTATTGTTTAAAATCCATCACTTCTCATTTTTATGTCTAAAATATTTAATCGATTTCAAACTTTGCATGAATAGGGGGTGATTCCCGCTTTCGAAGATCTGCATGCTATACATTTTCTCTAACCAAATGAACCTTTCTAGCATTTTTAATAAAAGTACCTACTATTAAAAATTTCACATTTCTGTAACATTTATTTTATTTAACTACGGTAGTTTCATTATGATTAGCAAAAGTTGTGTTAATTACAAAAAAGTCCAGAAATTGCAAGTAAATCAGTGATTGCATTTTTCTGATGATTTACAACAGAAACTCAAAGTGCGATTTAAGTCGAAAGAAAACTTTAAAGTAGAAAAGCATAAAGTGTACTAATTCATAACACATGCAGACATGTGTAGACATATGTAGATATATGTATATAAACGAGCATTCAAAAATAAAAATACAAACAACAGCATACGCTTTAAGTTTCTTGGCAAATTCTGTGTTAAAAAAAAACACACACACACACAAATCCATATAAATGCCCAATGCGTATGCCAATGTTAACTAAAAATATGTATAGCAAAAAAAATTGTATATCCTCTTCGCTTTGCTCTAATGCTTATCAGTTCTTAATGCTCAGATATGGCAGTCCGACTTGACGCACATAAACACTCCGTTCAGTTTGCACTGGTGGTGGGCATTTGACGGTGAGAATGCCATCGGTGGAGAGTTCGGAGCGCACATCATTGGGATAGAAGCCACGTGGCAGGACAAAACGCTTGACTATGTGCCGGCCAACATAGTTGTCACCATCACGCCGCTTCTCATGTTTCGCTTCCACCACCACTGTGTCGCCCACTGTCTTCACTTGAATTTCGTATGGCTTGAAAGGATGCACATCCACATTCGCCTCGAAGCCATCTTTGCCAACAATCACACGACTCAGATCGGGCGATGAGTTAAAGCGGGCCAAACGCTTCCAGTATGGCAAGTCCCAGTCGGCTAGATCCAAATCACGCCACAGGCGTCGGCGATAATCCCAATAATCCCAATCGGTCAGCGTGTTAGACGATGGAACTACAGCCATTGCGGAGACAAGACTAGGCAAAAACGGTTTTTAGATTTTTTCCTGCACAAAGGCACCCAAGGAAAGGCGTTGTTCTTATAAGCTTTTTTAATTTACTTTTTTTTTGGTTTTGTTCGTTAAATCGCTTGTGGGCACAGATGTTTTTTTTTTTTTAATTTTCAATAATTTTTTCTAGATTCCTCTTCGATTAACTTTCTTTTTCTTTCTATACAAGAAATAAATAGTTCTCGAATTGAGCTCCACACCTTTCACTGGCTTTGATTTTTTTTTTGTCGAACGCGTTTGCTCACTCCCGGGGATACGGTTGAAAACGTCCGAACACGATTTCCGCGCTGTGCAAATAAACTCGGATTAGGTTGGGCGCCAGCTTTTTATAGACGTGCCAATGTTTGTGTGTGTGTGTGTGTGTGTGTGTTTGTGTGTGTGTGTGTGTGTGTGTGTAATGGTTGCCGCCGGTGTGGAGCTTTGCTGCCAATGCTTACATGTTTCAATATTAGCGTCGCATGTTTGAATAACACTTTGGTATTTTGATTAAAGCTGCGCAAATTACTTCGTTTAAACACTGTTGTTGCTCCGACGACTTTTGTTGCTGCTGCTGTTGCTTGGGTTCCCCGAACCAAAATTGTAAATTTATTATTTGTTTTATTTATAATTGCACAAGTACGTGGCGGACTTTCCCGCATCTTCGCTCCAGCTTCCGTAGGGAGCCATGTTCAGTGCGAAATAAATTTCAACTTTTTCGCAAAACTAATGTAGAGCATTAACTGAATTACAAATAGTGTCTTTTGTACGGCGATAGTGGACATTACTTCTCAATCGAATCCAAAGTGTTTGCACAAGAGTTACTATCCACCCAAAGTAGGTCCTGATGTTTGCAAAGAAACTGGCTAAGTGGCGCTGATGCCAAAATATTTCTATTAACTCAATGAGGTCTAAATTGCAAACTTTATACCGAGCCTCGAAATAGACATCTTAAAAGGATGTGCCGGTCTACCCTCATCAACTTTAGTTGAGAGAAAGTTACCAATTACTTTCTTCAAGCTGAGATCAACACAATAAACATGGTTGTATGTATATTGAGCAATTCTTAGCCCTATTACAGATTTGATCACAGCTTTACTACGATGAAGGTGCGTACATCATGCCTACTAGCTTTTCAGCCAGCTTCCACTTCATTAGGAACCAAGTCCAAGCTAACAAGCCCAGGTGGCATTCTTGCTTTCATAAGTTGAGGAAAATTTTGCAGCAGGTGGAAAAATCTGTACTGAGGATGTTGCGAATGTGGAATTTTAGTCATCCGCGGATGCGAATGCGAATAGCTTAAAGGCATAGGTGACAAGGTGCCAAGTCCATTTTTTTTTAATAGTTCAGGAGAGACGAAAGATCTTTGTAGTTTCGTATTACCTGCCATTCTGCATCAAAAGCTAAATAAAAAAAAAATGGACTTTGCATATTTCCACCTTTAGGTAGCGATATATAGACTAAAATGCTCAGAATGAAAGAAAAATCGATTAAGCCGTAACTGTCTGTACACCCGTATATCCGTCCGTGGACACGATAACTGGAGCAAAATATAAGATCTCTCAACGACTACTATTTATCCAAAGTATGTATGAAAATACGTTGGGTGTAAAAATACTGGGAAGAGCGTAGCAGGTGTTAGACCGAAGAGGGTTATTTTTTTAAGCGCCTCCGAACGCAGCCAATTTGGAAAGAAATGCAAATATTACAAACAAATTCAATCAAACTTGTTTAATAAAACCACAAATTTACCCTTGGTCGTCAAAGGCTAAGGGCTTCTCAGAAAAGTGGGAAATCATATGACAATCAATAAAAAACTAAACTTTATATTTCTCATCTAGATATTTGCCGTAGCCGTAATAAATTTTTTTTCCAAGAAATTGGTCAAATTTCTCATAAAGCAATGGTGTAAAAAAACATTACGCTTTGAAGCTTACCATCATTTCAATGTATCTCATTTTTGAATCAACAATGCGGTTGTGTCTTTGCCTGAAGCTTTCACATCGTCGCCTGGCTAAAAGATTGTGGGAAATCGCGATTGAAGTTTGGAATACATTTTCTCAAAAACGCGAAGATAGATTTTCTCCTAAGTCTCTGAGTCTAAGTCTGTTACTAATTCACAAAACTCTTAAATTATTTATTTTTTAATCTTTATTGTTAATTAGTTTTGTGTTTATGAAGGATTTTCTTTAGTAAAATTTTGTCGTTAGCGCCATTTGTCCACAATTTGGCAGCCACTTTTTATGAAATACGACAAAATGTGATCAAAATTTCTACTAAATTAACGACACTTTTTACTCAATATCTCGGAAACTAAAGGAGATATACAAAAATGGAGAACACCATTTCTAAGATATTGACTAGTTTAATATGACTGCATCACTAACTAAATTTTTACTAAATTGTCGAAAAAAATTTAGTCAATATCTCGTAAACTAGAGGAGATATCTAAAAACTGATAAGACCAATCGAAAGACCTTATTTCGAGATATATGTATAACTGCATCTAGAACTAAAAATCGTCAAAATGGCGCTTACGACAATCTTTTACCCAAGCGACGACATATCGATAGTTCTCGACACAACTCAAAGTACAACAATTTTCAGTAGAGCCAATTCGAGTCAAATCTGTATTCAAATCATGACTGCTTTATAAAGACTTACTAAAGATTAGAATGAAAAAGTTTTTCATTCAAATTATAAGTAGCTATTATTAACCTTTAAGTACCGACGTGTGGTCTGACAGACACTTTGAGAGTTCCAAAAGTGTAGTTATATGTGTTAGCGAAGCCGTATCACGCCGTGCTTTTCTGTACTCCTCAGGTAGCCGCTCGGAATCGTTCGTGGACAGTGGCTGTGTCCGCGCGTGCTATTTCGGCCAGTTTTGGGTTTTATAAGATCGTGAGTGGTCTGTCGGATCACTCATCAGTACTTGTGTAACTTCTTGAGTACGACTTCACGATACGATTTTTAATATTTATTTTTGTTGTTTATCTAGTTATTAAGCTGGATTTTCACTAGGCATTAAAACAAAAAATGTTTTCAAGAAGAAATAATTGTT
This sequence comes from Rhagoletis zephyria, assembly GCF_001687245.7. NCBI lineage: Eukaryota > Metazoa > Arthropoda > Insecta > Diptera > Tephritidae > Rhagoletis > Rhagoletis zephyria. Next base: position 144,987 of record NW_016158007.1, read on the forward strand.
TAATTGAAAATGTTAATTACTAACATAAATGCTATTTTCCCTCAATGAGTTTGCGACTGCATTATCTAATTTTTATAATTAGTAATAAACGTGAAAATTTCTATACTGAACAGTGTTGAGTAGTAAGGCTTGCCAACTCTGATTTTCTGATATTTGACACAATGGCAACCCCTGTCGGATTGGTAACAAGTAAACATACGGCGATTCTCCACAGAAAAGTTTAAAGTAAAGTAATGATCATGCTTATTTGGCTTATGTAAAGGTGTAAAGCTAAGTACGGACCTTTTAAGAAAACGGTCAAGAAATAAATTGCTATTATTTCGTGTGTGTGTGAATGAATAGTAGTGTCCAAGGAGTCTCGAACTAAAAAAATTTTTATAAATAAATACATAAAAACAGATTTGGTTTTTATTAACCCATACGTTCAATAGCATTTCTGCTTAGATACAAAACTTTAAAACCATTGATTTGTCTCTACCGGAAGGCAATGATGTTATTGAAGAGATTCAAAACAATTTATCTCAAATAGAGAGTAACGAATATTAAAAAAAAATTAAAACGACCTACGCAGATTTTTATTATTTGAGAATATCAAACAACACTTAATTGTCCATTGTTATTTTTCAATACTTGAAATAAGCAGAATAAAAAACAAAACATTGAACTGTACTGAAATTTGATTGTTTTGCGTGCATATTTGCTGCATATTTACCAATGTTTTAGTGCTTATCTAAGCACCTAAAATGGATTTTTTCCTGCTTATTTTCTTACACATATCTATGATATGTGAGACTTCAGAAAAGGCACATGCATAAATATACTCATAAAACAAAAAAAAATCATTTACAAGGAAGTATAAGGGATGAATTGAATATTTAAATCCTCCTCTTAGCTAAATTCCAAAAATAGCGGAAGTATAAACTTTCAAACAATACTGAACTGGAAGCTGCATATGTACCTATACCTATGTACATACGTAAGTATTTTCAACAATAAATTCAAAATAAAATGTTTTGTATGCTCTGGAGTATGATTGCCTATTGTTTGTATTAAAACAAAAGCTCTCACTGCCAGATTCAAAATCAATTTGCCCATTGTACAAATATAGACAATCAGTTACAAGCCACTTATGCGCACAAATACTCATATGAGCCAGTGGCGGATCGTAAGCTCAATAAGAATCAAAAATTTTGCACGCCCAAGTACGATAGACATTTTATTTTAATATATTGTATATTGTTTATAAATGAATTACATCTTCATAAATTGTATGTTTTGATTCATATGATTTTGAGAAAAATGCACCGTAGTAATTTGAGAATTCCAAAATTAGATTTCTCGACTGAAAAAAAGATATATTTACGAGCTAACTCGACGGCGCACAGTGTGCATGTTTTTAGCACTCCATGCGAATTAATCGTAGCGCTTCCGCCAGAAGCAACATTTTGAAAATATTGCCATTGTGCCACAATTACTCCTTGACCTTAAAAAAATTGCTCAAAAATAGTGTTCTTCGAAAAAAAACCATGCAAAATCCAACGGATTTATTCAAAAAAAAAACATTTTAGTATATTTTATTATACTAATATTATAGATTTTGAACGAGAGACACGATTCCACTGCTTAAAAAACGCAAAAAAAAATTATCCCTCAATTTGAAAAATGCATTATATATTGGCCCCCCCCGTAGATCCGCTCCTGTATGAGCACACACATACTGCCACTATATATATAAGTATGTAAAAACTAAGATATGCTGATGGACTTGTGTATCCGTACATTTGTTTACATTTATGCATTTACTTACATATGTATGTGTGTGTGTGTGTGCGAAGTGACTTGATTAAATATGCATATGGAGCAGTTATGTATGTACATATGTACATATGTATATTGTATACTTTGTAGTGATTTGTTGTTTGCTATTTAGCTATATCATTTTTATGTTAATTACTTTTTTTTAACGATCTCGTTTTGCACTCTCATTTCACTAAACACACTCAGTAGCGTTTGTCAATAACCATCCAGGGCAACATTTCATTTATAGAACTGACCCGCCCACGGAAATGTTGTGACGACACTTGTCAGCTGTATTGTTGTTGGGGTGGTAGTACATATTGGGGCTTGTCATTGCCGTTTTTGATTTGCCGATGAAATATCTTTCATTTTAATTGCTTTTCATATTACGTTTTAACCTTTTTGAAAATTTTTTATTATTTAGCTTAGCATCTTCCTTAAAAGAATTTAAGAATTTTACTAAAATTGGATATTTCAAAGGCAGTAGCTTGTGTGCGACTTGCACGCGCAAAAATTCTAAAGTTTGAAATATAAAAACTATAGCGAATATATTTTTTAGTTTTAGATGGCTAGACAATCGCACTTACGTAGATACTCGTCCAAAATCGCTTTGGCAGTTACAGCGCCAAATAAAAAGAAGAAGAAGAAAGAGAAGACACTCGTAGTAGTTAACCGAAAATTTACGAGGGAAATTCAACATAAATTTGAAATCGCCTTAAAACTGTTGAGTAATTTTCCGATGCATACATATGCATACAACTTAAGGATTTTTGTTAGGCTTAACATTGAACAATTAGTATATGTATGTATATATGTATGTATGTAGATATGTTTGTATTAAACACAAGCACTTATTTTAGAATGTTCATGAATGGAAAATTATGCTTTATAGAATATTTTCACGTTACGTAAATAATTACAAGTATCTAATTAGATTTTCTTTTCCGAAATATATCTGTCCAATTCTTTATAGTACTGTAGAGCTTTCCGCTAAATTCATTGACTGAGAGCACGAAAAAATATCACAACTCTATTGGTAACTTATAATGCAAATCGCATTCTGTATAAAAAGGCATGTAGGCTTTAGCTAAAACAAAAAAAAAAATATGTAATTTACCACGACCATAAACAACTTTCTTTGTCGCCCACACATAATTGAGCACATTAGAAAATACCGAGCAGGAAATTTGTTCATTCTAATTTTTCTGCTCAATAATTGGCGATGCAGCATAAATATGTACATACATACATAATTATTTATCAATTTTGTCTCTTTGTTCACATTTTTTCTTAATCTGGAACCAGCCTGAGTTATTTGATAATATACATGAGGTATTCTTTTTCATATCGGACACCAAATTTGGTGCCACACTTTCGATTGGCTTCAAATTTTTTTGTGGGCTCTATACGCGAAATAGGTTAACATGTATTCGAGAAATATTTTTCTCTTTTTTTCTTCTGTCAAAGTTTGGATTTTTTCGTGATTCTGACTAATCATGTACTTCTTCAAATCTTTATATCTCGGGTTCTGCTCATCGTAGAGACTTCACCAGAAAATACTTTTTATGGAATATTTTCTTTAAGGCAACAAGCACCTAGAAAGGGGCGTCGCAATTTTAGGACTCAAGTTAACTAAACGCAGATATTATTGCGGATTTCGGCAGAATATCTTTATTGCGAAACAAATGTTATTAACGAACGGATATTCTGCCGAAATCCGCAAAGAAATCAGTGTTTTCCTATATTTCCGTGTTCGTATTTAGTAGCTTACGAGGCTAGCTTTATTATAATGCGGCATTCTCTTTATTCTTTATACCACAAGGAATTTTTGATGAGACTTAATAAGAATATTGACTATTTCTTGCACATTTTTTTGGCCAAAAGTTCTTCAACGGCTCGGCGCCAGTGAGTCATTCGCAATCGTATGCTGCGAATGCCGCATTATACTAAAGCCAACCTTTCGACATAAGCTATTGCACGCCAATTTCTAGAGGTTTGCCGCCTAAAACAAAAATCTTTACATACAAATATTATTTCTAGATATGTAGTCTATCGGAACCTGCAATAAAATTTAAATTTTTGCAAAAACACGATTTTTAACACCTCATCCTAAGCTTTCGAAAACAAATAACAAAAAACATTTCGCTTTCACAAAACAAACCCTTTCCTCACAAAAAAAAAAAAACGAATATATTTTAAAACGAGCTCTTTAAAAACCGAAATTTTTTTAAAACATAGATATTTAAAGATATCTAGGAAAAAATAAATCGGGAACGGAAAGTTCATCAAAAATCTACCAAACTGAGGAAAAAACTTACCTTTTTACCAACCCAAATTTTTTCTACCAATTTTGGTAACAATTTACCAAAGTGGCAACCCTGGACATAGCATCATTTTGTTACGAAATTCGTCCGACTCAAAAAAGAATGCCGGCGTTTGTATGTACATATGTGTTTATTGGCGAAAATAAGAAACCTATAGGTTAAGCTGGGGTCTACTAAAGATATTCGTATTTACTATCAGGTTGATTTGATACAATTTAAAGTATCTTGCACTTGAAAATTGCTAGCTATTAACCATACGAGCCCGACATTTGCATCAATTCTGCGAAATCCAAATGGAACATCTCGCAAGCCGAAGAATGCGCTTCAGATATCTGAGGGACCACTTCTTCGAAAACTTGGACAGTTTTGGCATCAGTCCATTGGACGAGCTGCAGATCTGTATTTCCAACATGCGCAGAGTACGTTACATAACAACTTGGACTGAATATTTGGAAAGAGAAAACCTAGATACATACTATATATCCCCCCCCCCCCCGCTTTGAATAAAGTTTTCGTATGTGTATACACAACCGCATACGAAGTTTGAAATAACAGGCGTTTGAGTTTCATTTAACGAAAGGGTTCCTCAGAACTTGACCTGCATGAGCAATACATAATAGAAAAAGCAAAACATTATTAACAGTATAGAACTTCGGAGTTTTAAAATTCTCTACAACTTTCTTTAACTTCTCTTTCAGACTGTATTGGCATAGTCCAGAAAGTAAGTATCTGTTAAAATTCAGTTTCCAAAAGGGCAATAGTTTTCTGATTTAAACTCGGATGTTATGAACACAAAACAATTAGCTTTAAAATTATGCTAAGTATATGTATCAGAGACTTGTTGGTAATGGTTGACGCTTCCAACAGGGCGAGAAAACAAAACGAAAAGAAACACTGAATTTGGCACACTTCACAAAAAAGGAAGTAAATTCATTTTAAAATTCATCAGGTTCTCCTTCCGAATAGGTCTACACAATTTCACCAATTTTTTTTTTTGTATTTTACAAAATTTGTATCAGAAGTTAGTGGATATATTTTTGCGGAATTTCCTAGTGGTAAACTGTAAAATATTATTCCATTACAAATAATAAAAGTCCAAAACCGGTGAAAGAAAATTCAAGTGCGCATTGCATTTTTACATTATAAATATTATCTTTGCATAATCAAGTACTCAATGAAAATTCCTTAATTGCAACAATAACAACACCCACAGTCAACAAAAACAAATGTAAAATACCGCCTAATAGCAGCACGCGCCAAACGGGCAAGTGGCAATGGAATTTCAGTGACAATTTAATGCCTGTAATAAAAAATTTGAACAAGCGCACACTTTTAGAAATAATTACCCAGCAGCAAGTGTAAGTGTCTTCAGTCTAACATTTAACTGGTGCATATAGATTTTATTGGTTGTGGCAACATTTTCATACTCTCGCTCATTTCGAAATTCACATTAAGAAATCTACTATTTTCCACTTTTTGAACTGAAATTTTAGGTCAGTATTGTGAGTAACCAGCCACTGCTATCTTCTTAAAACTCTGAATTAGTACACACTTTATTTTGCTTAATGCATCTATAAGATCAAATGATATATCTGTAGGTATATGGAGAGCTTATAGTCAATACAATCTACCTGCAATTTTCAGAAAAATCAGATTGTGGTATAAAAATCTACTTAAGAATTAAAAGTGATCGGTGATTTTATTATTCATCTTGTATATCGCTTGTTAGAAAAATATAGTATTGAATTGCAAAGTTAAAGGTAAAATTAGTGATAACAACGGATTTTATGGAAATTGCCTTTTTTTCTGCTAAAGAGATATACTATATTCGATTAAGAATGTCCACGATTTAGCTTTCCCTGATTCCATATATACAAATTTGATGTTGCCTTTTTTGCCTTTTTTAAGATATTTGCCTTTTTTTGCCTTTTTTAAGATATTTACCTTTTTTTGCCTTTTCTACCTTTAAAAAAGTGATTATAGCATTTACAATTTTTTTAAGATTAAAATATATACACATTGCCCATGCGGCTTATAGAAGAGCAGAGAACTCTTGCCAAATTGGTGTTGGAAAAATTCAATGCCGTTTTCTCAGCTAACGTAGGCTTGAAGACAATAAGGGATGTGGATAAAATTGTAAAGGGCGAGGAAAACGCCCTTATTCCTGATAATACGAACGTTTCAAACGTTCCATATTTAAATTGGGCGCCGCTTGTATCAACTTACGTCGAGCACACATTTAGTACATTCAAGGCTTTTCTTCGCGAAAATCGAATGAAAATGCTGCCAGAAAACTTCAAAATGCATCTTGTGGTTCAATGTTACTACAACTATACAGATTAAAGCTTTATGAGTTAGAAACTAGAAAGGCTAAAATAGTCAAAGATTCTAAGTACAAATTTTCTAGTTCATAGTTATTTTCTTTTTACTTGTAATATAAATATTTTTAAAATAAATGTATTTTTTGATTGTTCTTCGTATTTTCTGTCTTTTTTTAGTGCCTTATTTTGCTTTTTTTGCAATACCTAGTGCCTTTTCCTGCCTTTTTCGCTATTTTATTTTGCCTTTTCCAGCCTATTTCGTTATTTTATTTTGTTTTTTTTTATAGGTTTTTAGGTCCCAAAAATCCGTTCCCTGGTGATAACAGTTAAACCCCAGACGGGCTCTAACATATGGAAGTAGTTTTTGACTTAACAGGATTTATACTGAACCACAATTGGTGGCAGATTAGTTGAAGCCGAATCACCTGTGGGACTTTCTCCTGCTTAAAGCTGGACAAAAACTTCGTTTCGGTCTTAGCTGAACATTCTCAAAATAGCATACCACAACTCTCATTTATAGTATATTTTAAGATGAAATTGTTAAGGACAAACAATGTCCAATGTAGAAACAATGTCCATAGATACCAGATCCAATGAATTAGGAGTCCGTACGCCAGTAAAAGACGGAGCCATCCACAACCAATTTTTTTAAACTGAAAAATATAAAACTGAACTTTACCGAGCTTTAGTTCGAAAAATATACTTATGTACATGTCTAGTCCAAAAATGTTTGTATATATGGATATAGTTTTATATTTAGTATATTAAATTTGAAGTAGCTAGGACTTACCGTTAATTTTAGGCATTTTTGTATAACGGTGTTACGCATTTTTCCGTACAAAGTATGTTCGACAACAAAAAGAAAAAATTGCCAAAAATCAACGGCATGTGATAGCCAGGGCTGCCAACTTGGCTCAAACCGTGCCATTTTTGACCCTATTTTACATCAAATGGCACTTGATGGCACTTTTGAAAAATAGTAATAATTCAATGCATTTTTGTGAAATCCTTTGTGTGTACTTCCTTTTTTCAATTGGTCTATCTTATTTTGGCATTGGACTTTCATTTTATAAATGTGGATTAAAAAGGATGACACTTTTATTTTGCTACACATAAAAAAAACTTCTCTTAATTGAAGAAAAACAGCAATCAAAATGAAGAAAAATGGGAACGAAATAGCACTAAAGAAATTTTATCCTCTTTTCATGTCCAACATTTCTTCAAAATTAATCTATCATTACCACGGTTCCATATTTTCGTGTACGTTTTTACACATCCCAAAGAAAAATGGCTCATTCGGGAGAATTTTTTACTCATTCGGAAGAATATTCTACCTTAAAGTAAGGAAAGTTTTTCTTTGATCCAGAGATGGATTTTTGGTTCAGTGTATTTAGCACATTTTGGCACTTTTTTATCCTCAATATGACACCTCATAGCGAGTGATAGTTGGCAGCCCTGGTGATAGCTGCTTTAAATTTGCATTTTATTATACAAAAATTTAAAATTGTTAAAGGTGCTAAACAAAAGGTTAGAAATTTTGGTGAAAATTTGCAGAATTTTCATAATTTTTGCACGAGGTATGGAATTTAGTTTTAAATTGTGTTTTTTAAGTAACAAGCTACACCCTTAAAAAATAATAATAATAAGCATTAAACGAACGAATGAAAAATAGCAAAAACTTGCTAAAATGTCGCGTCACAGTTCATATGCATTTGGGTCACTGTGCGCACACATTCGCTTAAAATAAAAATCATTGAAATCGGCCCAGTATTTTAAGACTTTCCGGATTAGAAAAAATTGTCTTTCAATTTTACCAAACACAGTCCGATATGACAATTCTCTCCGAGATAAGACTAGCCATTTCTTATATGTAGATTTTGGGTCGCTAACTTTGTAAAAATGGAAACTTATGTATTTGAATTTTAGGAAAATAAAGCCTACAGCAAAATTGGCTAAAAACGGCTATTTTGTTTGTAAAACGGCTAACAAATCAGCTGCCGGCTAAACCAAATTTTCTCCGGCTGTTTGCTATCGCAACCCGCTAAATCTAGCCGAAAACCGTCTAAACTGGCAACACTGGTTATAGTGTAGCGGTTCCCGAAATAAATATCTGTGTATTTTCAACCATTTTTTCGCCCTTGGAGTTAGCTTTTCACCAGGCCGCAATGAGTGACAAATCGAGTAGTATGCAACCAATCATTACCTGAGGCACCTCCGCTTTTTACTACTGGGAAAGTAGCAACATATTTTATTGTCATTCACCAGCGACGAATTGTGGCATGTAATTGGGCATTTATGAGGCGATCGCCCAAAGATTCACCAAGCAAACTGCTACTTGTTTTAAGTTAAAAAAGATGAAAGCCAAAAATTTTATTAGAAATCACCTAAACCGCCACGACAAACAGTTCAACACTTCACGGAATGACGTCCAATATTCGGGGCACATGAGTCATCCAAAGAAAAGCGTGCCACATTTTTATTATTGTCTATCCCCTTGCATGTCGAATTCCATGCCACCTTTGCTGCTCCACTTACTATCACCGCTGTTGTTTGCTGCTGCTGCTGCTGCTGCTGCATTGACTTATCGCCAGCAAAGCTTGTTCGTTCCATTTAAATTGTTTGTAACAAATCGTTTTTATTTGTAGCTGCTTCTGTTGACACCGCCGCAAATTAGTCATATCGATGGCACAAACCCACTTTTCCCCTCCCATTCATAATGGGCTCGCTGAGTGATTGTGGACAGCAGCGGTGTACTGGGCAGCATGCCAAAGTAATAAAATGTAGGGTGGGATGTCATGGCATCATGGCATTCAAAAATTGGCCAAAACACAAGAAGAAATAAAAAATAAAAAATAAAAATTTGCTTGTTCCAAGCCACAAAACCTATACAAGAATCCATGTGGTTTATGAGTTGTTGGTGTACTTGTTGAATTTGCTGCTTTTTTTTTGTTGTTATAGACCTTTTGTTTTTATGAGGAAAGATTTGTCAAGCGCATTAACTTATTGACACGGTGTAATGTTTTTTTATTTTAAATTTTGTATTTTATTTTTACTTTTATCTAGTGCAGTTATTGCATGTGCTGAACGTTGTGAGAAATTTATGATTCTATATTCTTATGCGGAATTTATGGTTTTTGGATTTTTTTATTATTATGCCACACAAATACACAAATTCAGTAAATAATGCATACACAAGCACATACTTTCCCTACAAATGGAAGGGTCCACCAATTTCATGGCGCCTCCGAGCAACAGCTGCTTTTTATGAGCACTTTTTTGGCGTAGAAAGACATGGGAATTTCGCCCGAGGCAGTGTGGGGCAATGACAGCTTTTCAAAATTTCCGATCATGGCCATGGCCTGCCGTCTATGAGTCAAGCACAAACACACATACTCTCTACTACAGCGGATATATTATTGTGAGAGTCTACATATACATATGTATATTAGACTGTACCGCCTCTGTCTGACTTCAACAATGGGCGCAACTAAGATCCAACTCGGCATTTGTACGTGGAAGTCCATATTGGATATTTTCATCAATTATAGTTAAGAGATTAGTACTTACCCGCCAGATCTTAGTTGCTACAAACGTACCACGATACTGTCCGTAAATCATTAAACTTTTACTTAGGAAGTATTTCGATTCGGAGGTAATATCGAGTTTTTTTTTTTTGTCGAACGTAGGGGTCACCTTTTCACATTTCTCCTAATATATTCGGCTTTTACAGTCGGATCTTTAATTATGATATATCGATGTTTTTTTCTGGAAGAAATATTTAATTTTTTTTTTCCAAAGATCATTGACCCCAAGTACCCGGTTCTAAAACTTACCCACCAAAAGTCAATTTTTATCACCCTAACTTACCACACTAATGCCCGCCAAAAAGCATTCAACTTTTGCTGAGTAAGTGTGTATTTTGATTATTCCAGTAGACCTATTTAATTTATTTTTTATAGCCGAATGTAGCTGTTACCAAAAATTATAAAAAGCCGAGCCTTAGGTTTGCCCAAAAAAAAATCGAAATTGTCCTGCAAATCGAATTGTCCTTTAGACTCAGGGGTGACTGGGGAACTTATTATTGTTTGATTGTAGGGTGGTACGGTCTAATGTATGTACATACATACATATATACATATAAAATATATGTATAACAGATGTCTCAGTGAAATGTCACATAAAAAGCAAGCATCCATTTAACTTCAGGTTTTTCCATTAAAAATCATTTGCACACAATTATTGAGGTCCCAAAAATGTCAAATGTGGTTTCTTTGACAACCTTTTTTTTCTTTGTTTGATTTATTACGTGTGTTCATATTGGCAATCTTCCGGAAAGCGCCATAACCCAAACAAATACACATATATGAAAGAAGGAAAAATTTAAAGTTTTTGATGTGGTTTTAACTTTGTACAAAGGTAAACAAAAACAAGTAGAGAAGTATAAGTTCGAGCCTGAAGCCGAATTTTATATACCCGGCGCACGTATCAACTATTGTCGTTCCAACTTTCTTTAAATTACCTAAAAGTCTATAGCAGTCTTATTTATTGTTCAAAGATTGTTGTAAGTATTAACTTGGAGGAAATTAACGACCTCAGTTATTGAAATGTCAGAGTTACCGTTATACGGGAAACCGGTGCTTTTTCGTACCAAGGTTATTAAATACACCGAGTTTAGTAAAAATCCATAAATCGGTTACCGAGATACACGGCGCCACGCCCAAAGTCCCAAAATTTATAATAATCTAATTTTTTGCTCAGTGGTCATTGCAGTAATCGATTTTGAGTCAATAAACTTCAGTAGCTACTGATTTATCGCAGTTTTCGTGTTTCTGTAAATTACCGTTATATGGGAGGGGGGTGTGGCTATTGCCCGATTTCAAAGACTTTCAGCAAATTTCTTAGCTGGATCCTAAGCAAGGCTCGCACCGAGTTTGGTAAGGATTGTTGAAACGGCTACTAAGATACAGTATGTCATCATAAGTGGGCGGGGTGACGCCCCTTTGCCAAAAATTTCATAATAATATTATTTTATACCAAAATTCTACTTCACATACTAATTTTCAACAATTTGGATATAATATTTACTGAAATATCGTAGTTTTCGCATTTTTCGAAAATACCGTTATATGAGAGGGGGCGTGGTGACATGCCGACTTCGCCCATTTTCAATAGCAACCTACCTTGGATAAAGGGCAGTCTATATAACAAATTTCTCGAGCACCCACCTGCCCCTACCTGACTACGCACATGTGCTCGGGTATAGCGCATTGAAGATTTTTTTTTTTTGACGCGGTCTAATGTACATATACTTACATATTTAGGTGCCAAGCAAAGTGGAAAAGAATAAAATTGCAAGAAAGACAATTTCTCTTATTTGACAGATAAATATCGTGTGTAGGTACTTTTTGCACAACATAGAAAAGGTTTTGGCAGCCATTTCCACTTACTTGCCTTCCCAGTCGGAAAAGTAGTAATGCCTTACATGCGTGATAAATAATATAATGTATTTCTTATGAGTTCTCGATTATATTACTGATAACTATATAATCAGCATGCTAATGTATTCAAAAAGTTTCAAAAATTTCATATTAAAACTCATTCATTTCTCGATACTAGGTAATGCAAAATTGAATGCCCCACTTTTCTTAGGACATCGCCCAGGGGAAAAAATGCATTTCGAATGTGAAAAGGGTTGTTTTACTGATTATTTTTTCGATTACTATACATTACACTTTTCCACTGGGTTACTATTGTTTTGCTTTTTTCAAAACAACAAACTACATATGTGTAAATGTATGTATTTGGGCACATGTATGTATGTATACATATGTATGTGTTAATAAATGGCTACACACTTATTTAGATATGTAACCTATAAGTGTTATTAATTTTTTAGTAATATTAAGTTGAGTTACGCCTAAAAATATGCCAGTCATTTGCAAGGAGGCAGTGTACTACCATTAGAATAGCATAAGTATTTACATATGTTCGTACATATGTACAAACCATCATCAGCAGTGCATGAAGCTCTATTTGGCAAGTTATCGGAGTGTCATAGCTTAACTCCCGGTAAGCTCGATGTAGAACTTTGATGAGGACCCTACACAGGAAAGATGAGCCCAATTGTCTACAAATTGCAACCATAAGGACAGGTGCTTTGTAACTAGCCCAAAAATAGTCTCAAAACTAAAAGCATTGTGTATGATAGGTAGGCGATTTGTAATACGAATAGTAATAGCGTAATGCTGAATGGGACAATTGTATTTAAAGGGGATCCAATGTACAAGGTATCACTTCTTTGTTTTTGTTTTGTAATGTAAAAAGGCTTCATTTCAACTGTTTCAGGTTTCAAATATATGCAGAAAGGCACAATTGGGCGCAGCATAGGACACGAAATATTGAATGTTAATATGCCCTTGCGTGTGTTTGGTCCACATTCGTCTACATATAAACTACATGCCAACAAACTAGCACGGGATTTGTGTCTAAGTAAGTAGATGGCTATTTAAAAAAAAAACACATATTTATAAATATTTTTAGGCAACCGGGTATGCATTTTTGCAAACCATCATTAAATTTTAGATAAAGTTCTTTCTTTTAATTAATATCATTTCCAAACAAATTCATATGTATTACTGTACATACATATCCAAATAATTAATCGTAATCCATATCGAATATTTAAGCGCAGGAAATGACTTTGTAATCAAGCAACAGTTATCCACATCCAAGCAGCTATTTGTGTTACTTCATTGCCACTTCGGAGCAACGTTTATGCCTACTAGCTACTAAACACTTACCTGTTCGATTGCTTGAGAGTCAATAAATTTTGTTGACTCACCTACTTCTGCAATGCAGGCGAAAATGGAAACTGTAAAAGAGAAGCGATGGCGCGCTTGGAGAGGGAAGCACATGGCACCGTGGTTTGTTCGACTTAGTTACACCAAAAGCCAACACCACCGGCGTCAGTAGCTTCGAGCCGAGAAGAGCAAGCAGCACATGTGTCTGCCCCAAAGAATAATGGGGCATTGAGTGCCAAACGTGTCTAATTTGCATACGAGTTGAATTTATTTATAAAACTGCAAATGCTACCAATTTACAAGTTACAGACTTGCATATGTACATGTGAAGGACTGTGAGTAACAACTGTACGTATGTATGCATGTACGTGTTTGATATGGAGTGCATGGTTCGTCGGCACCAAGGCGTCACAGTGCCTAATTGTAGCCCATTTATTTTTAGAACATTTAAAATCGGAGCACATACTTGCCACACAATCACACACTCGCACACTGTTCGTATGTGTGTATGTATGTATATGGAAGTGTTTGCTTGTAAGGACGAAAACGTGCGAGTTTGTATTTAACTTTTGTTTGGAGAATAATTTTAGGTGCATACATACATACATATGTAGATATGCATGTCATTTTATATGACTGCAAGCGCCCTGCAGGAAACTCACTGCTCAGAAAACAGTTGCCTTCAAGCAATTGAAATACTTACTGTATGTGAATGTTTAGTAATAAGTAAAACGCTTGCTTCAAACGCTCACTCGCACTCGCGTTTTCCCCGCAGGCTACACACTGGCATACTTAACTTCCGAACTTATTAATAAATTTAACACTGGCAGATATTTGAATTGTGAATGCAGCACAGTTCGACTTGAGTGGCAATGGCACATCCTTGCCACACGTTACTCAGTTGCAGGCACTGACGAGTGTGCACAGAGTAGCAGACCACATATGAGTACACACATACACTCAAACTTGTGGCCAGCCTCAGTCACACAAATGCCTTAAAGACCGCCACTCCACGATGCAGCAGCGCCGAAAACTGAATGCGGTGTCAAAGTAGATGATGAAGAAGTCCAAGTCCTATGCCAAAAGTCATCATACATTTTTATTTGCAAGTGTCATTGAGTGTTACTCATTACTCGCATAAAGTCGAAAGGACACACACACACGTCCTCACAATTATTTTTATTTTGTTTAAAGTGCTTTTTGGCGGTCACAGCAAGGACTTCAACCAATGCTACTTGCGGCCGCAAGTGTAACAACAGGATGGGACATTTATAGTACATACGAGTATGTATGTATGTATGTATGTGGCAGCAACAGCTTCAGTGGCACGCCAAGTGGCAGCAGCCATCCAGTCGGCCAACTAGTCAACTGTTGTCTTGTTGTGTGCACTTGAAATTTTTTGAACGGAAATGAGGAAAGGAAATGTGTTGCTACTAAGTGCCCACTGCTGCCACAAGCACTAACCAACATAACAACAACAACAAAAACAATAACCAAGTACTCAAGTGATGTTTTAAGAAAAATAAATACAAATTGTCGCTGCTTTTGCATCTTTTTTTTGGTACTTTTTTGATCTGTTTTTTTTGAAATTTTTTTTTTATTTGTTTTTATTTTAGATATCTGGTTGACTTTGAAGTCGCTTCGCTCACACACACGTTTGTGTGAATGCAAGTGTTTGTATTTGAAGTACATTTGTTAGTAAATTTTCTATTAAATATGTATGTATGTATGTATGTATGGATATGGGTAACAGTTTAATGGCCATGGCATGAGCTTAAGTACAAGTACAAGTATTTAAGGTAATTGAAAATTCTACTCTTGCTCTGAAGTTTATTCTGTGTAAGTATGTCACTAAGTGATATGCATTTTTATGTTTTTTTTTTGTTTACCTTCAAATATTTCTTTCGCTGTTTTGCAATAAAGACATATCTTTTGCACTAACTCTTAATATTACTCTCCGTCTTTTTTTCCGCAAAGAGTAAAGAACTAAAATACTTTTTGATTTTATTTAATTATCAATTACATTTGAAAATATGTGTGTATAACTGTACTTCTTTGCCGGTTGTTAATACTTATGCTTATCGTAATTTTTCTACTTGAAATCTCAACATTAATTGAGGCAAGTTTTTTAACAAAGTATTCTACTTCGACTGCACATTTCGATTATGTAACCCAACTATGCATTAGCAACATTCCTACACACAAATACATGCACGTATCTGGCGAATATTTATTTTAGTGGCGCGCTCAAGCAGCTATGCATTTCAAAAATCGCCGTCCATCGGAAGTTTCAAACANTTTTTTTGTCCGCAAAGAGTAAAGAACTAAAATACTTTTTGATTTTATTTAATTATCAATTACATTTGAAAGTATGTGTGTATAACTGTATTTCTTTGCCGGTTGTTAATACTTATGCTTATCGTAATTTTTCTACTTGAAATCTCAACATTAATTGAGGCAAGTTTTTTAACAAAGTATTCTACTTCGACTGCACATTTCGATTATGTAACCCAACTATGCATTAGCAACATTCCTACACACAAATACATGCACGTATCTGGCGAATATTTATTTTAGTGGCGCGCTCAAGCAGCTATGCATTTCAAAAATCGCCGTCCATCGGAAGTTTCAAACACAATAATTCTTAGTGATAGTAAGTCATACGAGTACATACTAATTATATTTAGAATATTTTTTAGAATACCAAAATGATTTTTATTTTTTGACGTAGAATACGTCTTACCTTAAGGTATGGGGGCTATGTTCAAATGTTGTAGTTGTAATTTTTAGAGCTTCACAAAAACGCTTATTGCACGAGAACTAATAAAGCGATTTCAAAGAAAAGTGTGGCGTTTCAAAGATAAANACTTATTTGTGTACTTGCATTAGATACTTTAGTGTTGTTTTTTTTTCTCTTTTTGCAAAGTTTCTACTTCTTATATGCTAAAACCTGGTCTATAATTTTTATTTAAAAAAAACTTCCTTTACATTTACACCTGTTTGTGTGTTTCATAACACTTTATTTCATAAATTGAGAATATGAATAATTTTTTTTTTAACAAAGTGAGAATCCAGCTTGTCTATGCTCGCGAAGTCAACGAATATCTTCTGCTGTATTCCTTTTTCGGTCAGTGCTGAATTTGACATACATACATGACTACAAAGTTTAAGAAAATAAAAATTCGCCTAGGCCACATTACGAAAGTGTAAAGTTGCAATCAAAAGAGTTGGATCCAGCTCAGAAAATGCGAGTCATACGAGGGAATCGGATCACTAAAATTCGAAGAGCGAAGAGAAAATTTATGATGAATTGATGAAGATGCGGAAATTTTAAAAGGCTTGCCTGTGAAACTAACAGTTATTGACATTGAAAGGCCAACTATTTTGCTTACACTACGACTAAAGATTGTCAAGTTCCGGTTGAAGAAAGTGGCTGTAACTCTTGAATTTAGGGGAGGTGGGACAGAATTCGATGTCATTAGTGAATAAAACCAACCACGAAGGTCCCAAAAGACTTCCCTGCGGTACATCAGAAATCACAACAGAGCCACAAAAAGCGTTGCCAAACGCAACTACACAATGGCGATTTCTAAAATATCATTTAACCAGTGCTAAAAAAATTTCGTGAAAGCACCAAAAGTCAAATGAGTTTGACTGAAATAACGACAGCAGTAGAAGTGAGAAAAATATTTTCTTACCCGCTAAGCGGTGCCACGGTAAATTTTTTTTTTAATAACCGAGAGGCAGAGTAAGTCCCTAGACTTGTACACCTAAAATATCTGAATTCAATGAAGAAAAATACTTATGTTTCATTGATTCTTGGCAAATTTATCATTTCCGAAAAAAGTAAAAATATTAGATCCATTCAATATCGAAAAATTCTTACGAATTGTTACTAGTACTTGCAAGTTTTTACTCGAAATGCATTAAATAACCCAAAATATTTGCAAGAGAGAGCGAATTCAAGAGCGTAACAACCCGAGAGAGCTGCAAATTCTTGCAAGTAAAAATTTTACAATTATTCTACATTACGCCAAATTTACGCGAGGAATCAAAATTACAATTGCCATTTAAAAAATGACTATTATTATCAGGGTAATGTTACAGATATTACCGTAGCATGACATTTGTCAGCAAAACTTTATCATTTAATGCTCAGTAGAAATGCGGCATATTCAAGATTTTAAAAAGTCATACGATTATGATACTTTGTTTTCACAAACAGTTGACGATAGAATTAAAACTAACTAACTGTACACAAATTTACCTGAGTGCTCTTATTAAATAAATAAAAGATACACATATGGAGCAAAAAGTTAAAATATTCTTGTGCGGCACTGCCTGATAGGCTTGCACATCATTAGACCGGGAGTGGACACACTGGACTACCATCGTAGTTTAGGGCTTCCCTTTAAATACACTTACTTTGGTTCTGGCATTGCATTATTTTGAAGTATTTTCTGATATTATAAGCAATGTAGTTTTGTGGCACAATCCGTAGAGCTGAATGATTGTTGAAGATGAAACGCTCAAGTTCTGAATTTTTTTTTATCATAAAAGAACGGAAAGAGAAATTTCTTGACGGTGACGTAACTTGGAAAAATGTTTGGCGCTTTTAACGTGGTCTTGAATGCTTGCCTTACCACCATTAGCACACTTACACAAATATCCTACAATGCGCTTCATGATCATTTTCGCCATTTTGTATATGCATAACATAAATATAATTTGGTAGGCTGTCTGAAGTGAAGCCATTCAAAACGGCTTACCCAATAAGGACTGGAAAAATTGAAGTAAAATTATCTACTGCGTAGTATGTGGGACCCCTCACACAATATGGAACACCCTATTGGGCCATTTCTCGGCTTTAAATAGAACACAAGAAGCCATCATTCTTTCAACACTTTGCAGATATCGATCTCACAGCTGGAAATAAAGCTTTGGCAAAGTTCACAGCTCGCCCAGTGTTACGCCGTATAGTATGTATTACCCCAATGGGCCTGTAAGCCCATGTGTTACGAAAATATGCACACCAACCATTTCAGCATAACCTTGCCTTATATGCTATATCGGAATAGTATTTGTAATTATTACTTCATAAGGCTCTTGCAACGAGGTCGACATTTAAATTTTTCCAACTTACACTAACCATACATATATGTAAGTACTATATTTATATGTATAAATTTATTAAAATGTTTCTAGGTTGCTAAGCATATCTTCCGAAAAAAAAAACAAATTGTTAACATTAACTTTTCATGACATTTTTTTTTTTTTTTGTGAAGCACCAGCAACAAACTGCTCTAAACGCTTTTGCTTAGAACCGAGTTTGCGTATTTGCTCATTCCGTGGCTTATCGAATTTTTCATTCATTCAAATAAGACTCATTCAAATTTAAGACTTTCGCTTTAAGTTAATTTTTGCCACTCTTCCTTGCAGACCCTTCAAATTCAATGTACTGTACTGGCGTTCTTTTTGTTTGCGGTTTTTTTTACTTTGCTTGTTTATGGTTTTATTTTGGTTTTTGTTTTTCTTCAAATCCTACTATATTTCCAAGAATACCATATTTTACGATGCCGCTCTGCAATGCATTGTTTGTATTGCTTTTGTTGCTTGTTTATGTTTGTTTTTGATTTTTTCTTTTTTTGACTTTTGAGAGCCGTGATAAGCCGGCCTTAAGCGCTTTTGTTTTGCGTTCATTCTGACTTGTTTGCATCATGAAAGCCATTTTTGTCTGATTATGTGGCCATCCAAAATTTATGTGTGGATGTGTATGTGAGTGTGCTTGTGGATGTGTGTAGGTGTTTGCGGTTTTATTTGTTGCGTTTGCTTTGAGATACGTTGCTCCTTTTTTTTATTTTATTTTACTTTACTTGTGTTCGATTTTGTTGGTCTGTAATTTCACTTTGATTTACTGTACGTATTTATTTAATTTTACCTATTTGGTTTATTTATTTATGTATTATTATTCAATGCTACATTTCATGTGCATACATACATACATATGTGGGTTTGTAGGTGTGCATACTTGTATAAGCACACTTGTACCATTTACCAACTTTTGTGTATGTATGTATGTTTTCGAGTTAGTGACATCGATGCCATGCCACCAAAGAGTGAGTGCTTGATTGCATTTCGTTTGACTCGTTCGCTGAGTTGCAGCGCTTCACCGCTTTTCACTAACCAACTATGTACTTATGTACATATGTACATTTGAGTTAGCATACATAAGTATGTGTGTGTGTACATTGCATACCTATCGAGCTGTAAGATTTCGCTTGAATGAACGAAATTGATTTCGTCAAATCGTAATTTTACTGCCATTAAATCACCAACGTCAACATCGACGTCAAACTTTCGCGCTTAAATGACTTTCTGACTGACGACTTTCCAGGTGATTCACTGCTTCACTGCATTGCTGACTTTTGTCACATTTCTATATGTATTTGTAATTGTTTTTGCACAACTGTAAATAACTGTTTGTATTGCAAAAACAACAACGTCGCCAACAATGCTAAGCTGTTTTCATTTTCTCAATTCAGAAAAGGTAAGGAAGGGTTGTCATGCGATTACCGCTACAACTAGCTATGTTGTTGCTTTTAGTAAAGCCCCATGCACGAGTATATATGTACATATGAAGGTGCATTAAATGGAGCAAGGTCTTCTAGCAGCCTGCCTGTAAACACACTTCTTCCTCGTCAATGAAATGCAATGCCCTTTCAGGATCTTCATTTTTTAAAATTTTCAGTATTCATTTTTATTTGCTAGTGATATTTTTACTTTTCTTTGAAGCTCATTATTATACTCGTGAATATGTATATCTGCATGTGTGTGTGTGTATTAGACCGCACCAGAAAAAAATATTCGCCGTACACCTTCGAACCTAAACTATTTTTCAAGGAATGAAACCGATTCAAAATAACGTTCCGGTTTGGGTTTCGGTTTTGCCAAGTGTTTCGGTTTAGGGTTTTGGTTTCGTTCTTCAAAATTTATTTCGGTTTTGGTTTCGGTTTCGTTCCGGTTTCGGTTTTTCACAGAAATTTTGTTGATATTATTTAAATCACAATATCTTAAACGTTGAGGAAAGAAAATCGAAAATTACAGTTCACTGATAATATCAACACTAGGTTCTTTCCCTAACAATCCGG
>NW_016158007.1:168434-172870 GCF_001687245.7 Rhagoletis zephyria
TACTTATTTACTACTTAACAAGAATTTTAGCAAAATGTTGCTGATTTTGGTTAAATAAATCATTTATTTCAAAGAAATTTTTATTTATTATTTTTGTAAATTTCTGGAAACCGATTGAAACCTGTGATTGAAATGGTTTCGGTATCGTTCCTTTTCAGGTCAAGATAACGGTTACGGTTTCGGTTTCGGTTTTGAAAAACGAAACGGTTTTAAACGGTTACGGTTTCGGTTTCATTCCTTGCTATTTTTGCAATTTAATTTCGGTAAAATGTTTTTTTGCTTTTCTTCTGGTGACGCCTATATTCGACAACGAATATTTTTTTTTTTTAATAATAATTCGAGAGGGACGTACGGCATTTTTTTTTATTTTTTTTTTTTTGTTTTTAAGGTGGTCCAGCCTAGTATTTGTATGTATTTCAATGACTTCAGCGCGTTTTCTGTTATATTTTCTTTTCATTTTATTCTCTTAAAATTATTCAATTTATTTCCTTATTTTCTTAATGCTGTTGCACTTTGCATATATTTTTGAGGCTTTAATGTATGCAATAATTTGCTCTAAATTCCTTTAATTACTGGTATAAAAACACATATGTATGTATGCATGTATATCTGGTTCTTGGTATAAAAGAAGGTACAAAATTTATTTTTTTTTTTGGTTTTCTTTTTGCAATTATTATTTATAAAAAAAAAACTGGCATGCAAAATTTGCATGCATCTGGGAAATGGTTACAAATTTCTTGTATCATAATTAGTTGTGTTATTTGAAGAGGTGTATTGGTGGTGGAAAAATAGCGTGCTTCCCTTAATTTTATTCAATTAATTAAAAAAAAAAACATGCAACAAAATATGTACTTCACTTCAATGATCTTCGCCGAACACCAGATCGGAGTCCTAGATACAATCCCGACGACTAAAGGACCCCAGGATACGATTTGTGGGCACGACATAATTTTTTCCTTTAACCCTTTAAAGACCGAATTAAGTTGAGGGGAGCGATAACTTTTTGACGGCATATTATTGTTGGTTAATCCTTAAATATGGGCCGGTATAAAATTTGACCTTCTATGATTTTTGATTTGACCGTTGTAAAATTTTGCTCATAGATGATGTTTTCATTTCAGTTTTATTATTAAACTAGCAAATGCCTGGCTTGCTTCGCGACGCCTGATAAGAACTTTTGCATTGACCAATACAAAAATAGTGTTGAAGCGCAGAAACGGTGTGTAATGTAAAAATTATTCGTTTAGATTGAATGGACTGAAAAGCAGGACCTTCCTTACTGATAGGCCTTCGATGCTATGGACTCTTATTTTCTATGAGATATCTGCAAGTACGGCAAGGTTTTCCGAGACTCAGGATGAAAGAGTTTTCCCGTTTAAATGGGGTCATTGATATTTCTACCGTGTTCTTTCTAATTCGCCACATTTACTCTTAATATACCGATGACCTGTAAATGTGCCTAGAATATTCCAGGTGCTAAAACAATTTTGACCTTCTTTGTATGCATACTTAAATGGTGGCGCTTCATTAAGTCATCTAAAAAGTAAATTTGTAGAGGAGTATCTAAATATCTCGACGCCAGCGCCATCTGGCGACACCATTTTTTGCAAAAGTGCTATATTTTATGATGCAGAGCTTACGACGTCCGTCGGGGCAAACAAATAAAAAAATAAAACAGTAAGAAAGATTTTCAGTGGAAATGCGCTTTAATTTTTAAATTGACAAAGTGCCACGATTTCTTGCAAACTCGTATCCCTTTTCAGTTTACAACAGGACACCGCGTTTAGCTGTCTGTTCGTAAGTGGTCCAAGACTATGGTTCTCTGAATTTACTACATCTATTGGAGGTTACTATAAACGCCACGCTCTCTTGTTTAAACTCAAGGGGTTAACTAGTATATTTATGTAAGCATAACTACCATAACTACCCAGTAGGCAAAATTAGACAAATAAAGCCTTCTTGGCAGAGTTATTTCCAATCTTTTGAAGCGAGTGGTCTTCTATTCGCGTTTCTTGATTCCATTTATTTTTGTATCAAATAGCCAGAGTATCTGATTCAGCTTCCCTCAGAAAAGGCACGTTCACTTGAAATAAATAAGACACAGTTTATATTTTCCACCAGACCCTCATAGAAACGTTGACTGCAATTTTCGCTTTTATTTGACTTTGTTTGCTTATCAAATACAACTTCTCGCCCGAATTCGAATGGCAGCGCTATTGGCAGATCTTCTAATACACCTTGCAAAAGGAAGGTCTGCCAGCGTTTATTTAAAAGCGCTTCTCATTTTTCCGATTGGGTATATATGTAAGCCTCACAATTTGAAGCCAGCTTCAAAATCGTTCGAAAACGGTCCCCGTCATCGCAGGGTGTGAAGACAACTTTATAAAGAAAAGCGCTTTCCCCAAGCGATGGAAGCTTCACCAATTGGTGTTTCTATCGAATCCAAATGATCTATCTGCTTTTAGACGGCTTTGTATTAGAGCTTGTCTCTGCGGAAAAGGTCTTAGAATGCAATTTTATTGAACTGAATCAAAGCTTTGCAATTATCTGTAGGCCTGGCATCGAAGCAATTTGTTTTCCCGTGAAAATTGAAGCTACACATTTGGTCAAACCGATTTCAGTGAAAACAATATCTGGAGAACTCTGGAAAAGCGGTGCTGTGAGTATTGTAAGTACAATGCGCAGTACCCCCGAAGCTTCTATTTAAATACAGATTTTATTAATTTGTTAAACATTTTGTGATCCCATCCCAAACACATTCAAGACATCTACGAGAATTATGTTAAATACCAGAGAACCAAAAAAAAACATAGGTAAAGATTGCCGAGCACTCTGAGCTACGTAATATTTTATGCTTCCGAGGTGTGGGCAGATGTATTGCACGTGGGTTCGTATAGTCAGGGCAACAAATCAGTCTACAGACGAAGTGCTATTGCGATATAAGCCGAAGGTCCCACAGTTTCGGAAGCACTTATTGTGTTAGGTCAAGCGTACGATGGTTTGCAAGATTACGCCCCCTTCGCAGAATGACAGAAATAATGGGGCACAATAAGCGATGGGCAAATAGAGTCATCGAGAAGAACGCCCTTATCGCCTGCCTGTAATGTGATCGATAGAGCAGTTAATGTGTTTAACGGGCAGTTAAACGGCCCTAAGAGAATTTTGTATAAACGCGTAAATATCGAGGCTATACGGTAGATGGACGAAAACTTCTCAGTCAAGCCCTTATTTATTGTTTTTTTTTGTTTTGTTTTTGCTTGAAGTGACGAAAAGCAATACATTTTTTGCTGATAATTTCTGGACATTTCCATTTAATTTTCTGAATTTGCTTTATTTTTGCCAGCGCTTCGAGAAGTTAATGACGATCTAGCGCTCACTAATGACGTATAGACCTAAGACTGTAAAAAGATAGCAATTTGAAACCTTGGCGTTTGGGAATATAAAAGTAGTTACCGAACTATACAACATTTAACTTTGTTTCGATCCTACTAGACAAAGTTGGGGGTACAGCGAGTAAAAAATCATTTTGCAATTTTGCACCGGTCTTTCAAGGCCTTTATTTTTCCACAAAGTCGAATTTAAACTAATTACATGAATTTTTGCTGCAAAAAATAATTTAAAAATTTCGCATAGTTAGATGTCGAACTTTTAAAATTTTAATAAAAAACACTATACAATGTTTTTCATCACCAAAACACCGCCTCTCCAACAATATATATGTATATGCATGTATGTATATGCGAATATTGCTTATAAATAACTGCGCAAATTTTTAAAAATTACCGCTACACGTACATACATTACAAACATTCTATAAACATTTACTTGCTAAAGCTTACTAAGTTTCAAAAAAAAACCCAACTCGGCCTTTAGCTGTTCAGTTGCTTATGGCCTTAGGTATTTTTTAGCTACGAAACTAACAATTAGGCACCGCTTGAATATTTTCCTTAATCGTTCACTTAACCACGCACTACTACACTTAGGGCCGTTTACACCATCTCTGGTTAATAGCGCAGTTATGCATACTTGGCGTTGCATGACTTATGTATCTCCAGTTAAACATCCTAACCGACGTTACTGACTCCATACATATAAGATTGTGTCGAGAACGTCGGTAACGAGGTTTAACTGGAGATTTTAGTGTTAACCAGAGATGGTGAAAACGGCCCTAATAGGTCTACATTTTTTAAATTTACAACTAATTTCAAATTGCTAGTATATGCGATTATATGTAAATGTTATGCGTAAGTACTAAATTTTATATGCGAATGCATCAAAACTGCTGCATTTTCTTCTCACTTTCGCTTTGTATGAGAATCCCTTTTCATTGCACTTTTTGCGGCGCATTTCATTTCTCCAACCAACCTTTGTCGTAATCCCTCAACGGCCGTCTGCACCTCGAAGACCTTGTATTTTACCCTTGACAGCTTCGCAAA
>NW_016158008.1:0-5304 GCF_001687245.7 Rhagoletis zephyria
TAGGCAACTGGCTGAGTCAGTGGGATCGTCGGTTCGAATCCTACTGCAAAAAAAATCTGTTGAGGAAATGTGGTGATTTCCGAAATAGCTATCACTTCTACCATTTTTTCAAATTATTGTTGCTTTTCGCAATAAGTTTTTTATTAAAAACGGCCGCGAGCTCAATAAAAATTGTTGAATATAATTTTTTTATTTATATATTTAATTTTACTTTATTTTATTTTCATTTGCTTTATTTTATATCACATTTTTAATTTTATCTCAGCAGTGATTTTTAATATTTCTCGAATATCACTATTTATTTGAATTTTCAGTATACCGTTAGAGGCGTACAAATTGTTAGAACGATGTACAGAACAGAGGTGGCGCCAATCTCGTACCGCTATTCCGCTCTCAGTAATTTTGACAGAATCGCTGTTTGTTTGACGTCACACTTGTGCAACTTGTTTACGTTTTCCTTGGCAAATTTTTTCTTCTTCTTGCATACATCCTTGCGTTTTGACAATTCTCTTTCGCAAACTGGAACAGTGTGGACAAAGCTTGACAAGGTAGAAGTGATTTCGACATTTCTCTCTTGAGGCATTTCATGTCACCGCGGCCACCTATGTGCGCGACCTCTCAGGATTTGGATGAAAGTTGAAGAGATTGAAGGTCTAGGTGACATGAATATACGTGCAGCGTATTTTGCCGATATGACGTAGGGTTGCCTATTTACACGGGACTTAAATTTTAAGAAAACGTCATATATACCTTTCTTCAAAGTGCTGTATCTTGGAAACCTTTTAACGAAAGTTAATGAAAAAAATGGATTTCTTCCGTCTTATTACGGGCTTTAATTGTACTATTTTATATTTATGTGTAAGGTAGAAAAAAACAAAAAAAAATAAGTAAATATTTTTGATTTAGATTTTTTTTTTGATTATAGCATTTTTTAATTTTTATTTTTACATAAAAACATTGTCTATAATGTCAACTTTAAGTACCCAAATGGGCGTAATGGGCTACTTATGCGCATGGACTCTAGACCCGGGTTGTTGCGAATATTCGCATTCGCAACCGCGGAGCTTTTGCGAATGCGAATATTGGGCAAGTGTACTGATGAAACGTGTATCTGGCAAACAAAATACAAATTTTAGCTAATATCTTTGGCCTGTGGAGATGCTACGTTAAAACTGTCCCCCTAAATCCCGCCTTTTTCTAATTTAAAGTCAAAGAGTAAGATAACCTTTCATTAGGTGAGAATTATGTAACTATCGAACATTAAAAAACATCGCTAGTTTTTTTCTACATAAGAGTAATCATTTTTTTTTTTGCAGAGAAACACTGTTTTTACTACGCAAATACTGCTCTGTGTGCTCGAAAACAACCACATTTATTTTAATTTTGTGATAATTGTCAAAATTTGCACGAAGCGAAATAAAAGTAAAATGGAAAAAGTTGACAGCCAAGTTCACAAATCAAATAGGAATCATTTCAAGGCGAATTTAATATCTATTGAGGAGTGGGACTTGGAACGCAATATATCGTTAGTATGGTATGAAAAGGGCGTAACTGTCCTCGTCGCCGAAATACAAAAAGCCGTAACTAACTAAAAATCCAAAATTCAATGTTTGATAGATTAAGATGCATTTCATCGAATAATAAGGCTCCACATCGTTTTATGCAATAACAAGATTTTAATTATGGCTTTTTTGCATTTCAGCCACAATGTGAAATGCGCCCTATCCATACTATATTAACGATAAGATGAAAATTTGCGTACATTTGCCTCAAAATATCAAAGCACATTGAGCACATGGAATGAAAAAACAAAACGGATTTGATATGGTACTGACAGCGGTGAGTAAGTAATTGTGACTGCCGGCAATTAGGAAAAGACGATCTCAACTAATAGAAAAAACTAATAAGAAGCTATGCATTACAGGTGAACCATTTCAAGAAGTCACCCGGGAAGTAAGCAGATCTGATACCTTCATCCGTGATTCCAATAATTCAAATTACTATATAAAAAAACGGGGTTCCTTTTCAACAAACTAACAAGATTTTAAACTAATTCGGCTGGCAGCCACGACTTTCAAGCCGAATTTTCTTCGAAATTTTCATTCCCAGAAAATCACATTTTATTTGTAATATCCACCTATTTACAACCTCGCTATAAGCACACATTTTTCAAACCAGTCACAGAAGAAAGGATTAAAAATGAATTACAAAAACTAAAATCGAAAATTGCTGATTATGTTACAGGTTCTCCAAATTCTGAAACAACCAAAAGAATGAGAAATAAGAATTCTATGAAAAATAACGGTGTTTAAACAACGCTCTTTTCATGATGCTAGATTGTGAAGATGAAAGGCAGGAGGATACATCCGACATTTGCAGCGCCGATGCAATTCTCAGAAAGGAGTTATTGGAGAGAATTTGCTCAAGTTTCAAGTTTTTCAAGTTATTCGCCTTGACCGAGTAGTTATTTAGTGGCGCAGGTTTGATTTACGACACTTTAAGAAACAATTCCAATTTTTAAATTCAAGTACTAAATTAAAAAAAAAAACATTATAAAATGACTACCTTTCCATTTTTTATTTACCTAAATCACCTAATTTACCCACCTAAATTATTTCTTAAAAATACTTGACATCCGCATTCGCATTCGCATCTGCGCATGTTAGCTTTTAAACATCCGCATCTGCGTTCGCATCCCCGGATGTCTAAAATTCCATGGAAACATACAGCACCCTATTGGTAGAGGGCTTCGGGTGTACGAATTTGTTCTAACATCAGGAGTTGAAGACTTGCTCTAAATAGCTTGCTAGTCTCTTAAAATTTCCTAAAATCACGTCGTAAGCATATTTCCCATGTGAACTTGCAACAAAGATCAATTCTGCCATTTCCTTGAAGTGATTTTCATGATTTCAGACCTTTAGTAAAGTTAATATCATTTACTCATTTTGCTTTTGTTTTTTACACATCTTTCCTCTTTCAAACATATACAATTTCATAAAATTTCAATGTCTATTTATCATATTGCTCGAGCGTTAGACGATTTAGAGTCCATACGCATAAGTAGCCCATTACGCCCATTTGGGTACTTAAAGTTGACATTATAGACAATGTTTTTATGTAACAATAAAAATAAAAAAAAAAATGCTATAATCAAAAAAAAATCAAAAAGAAAAATATTTACTTAATTTTTTTTTGTTTTTTATACGTTGCACATAAATGTTAAAAATGTACAATTAAATCCCATAATTACGGTGACCATCCGTCCTGTATATTACGGGATTTTTGACCCATTGTCCTGGTAATTTATTTATTTTATAAGGGACGCCAAATATCCTGTATCTTTTAATGTCCTGTATTTGTCCCGTATTCACTGTCTCGGTGCCTTAACAGCTCATTAAAATGGTATGCCTATGAACGAGTTTAAAGTGATGTTGGTAATGATCGTAATTTTCTCCATAAACATTTATTATTTTCTAATCTGAATGCCTCTGATTCGAATCGAAGAATACATACAGTGAACCAAATTAGAAATTAGGACTCGACATTTTGGTAAGTCTTGGCTATTTTGCCTTAGTTTATTTAATGTTTATTATTTAATTTATGAAAGTAAAGCTCTTTTCCTAACAAAAACCAAATTTCCAACTTTGTGCAAAAAAGTATAAAAATTAACTCTGAAATGTTTCACCAAAATATCAAATTTTTTAATTATAATGTTAAGAAAAAAATTGTGTTTGCAGTTTTGTAAGGCACTCGGCACATTACACGCCTAATCAAAGTAGAGTAATCGTTTCATCATGCCGAAACGAATGCATGACGACTCGACTTCTGCACACTTGCACGCCCTGCATAAGTCACCACTCTCTACGCATAGCACATTTTCTGGCCGTTCCTTCGCAACTACGCACTTCCGAAAATATTTCTGCTCCGAAATATTGCATAAACGCTTGTGATTTAATACAATTTGTACGAATTTTAGCACGAAATCACTCATTTTCAATTATTTTCTTTTGAATTGACAAATAAATTTTATTTCCAACACGAAAAAGTAAACAAATGACTATTGCAAAACTGCAAGCGCCGTACAATGTTGGGCGCTTCGATTCATGAAGCTTTTATGATTAGGCGAAAACATGATTTTGAATCGAAATGTATTGAAATACATGTATTCGGCGTAAAAGCTTTATACTTTAGTATGCCGAAACGATTACACTACTATGATTGGGAGCTTAATGTGCGGAGTGCCTAACTCATTAAAATTGAGTATAATAAAGTGCGAGTGGAAAGTGCTGCTCATTTGCTTTTATTTCAAAAAAATGGTCGAACATACTTACTTTGTATGGAAAAAGTGCGTAACACCGCCAACAAAAAAAAAATGCCAAAATTTAATCATAGCCTTAGCGACTTAAAATTGCACTTTATTATACTAAATTTTAACGAGTTTTTTTTAAACAAATTTTACGGGTAAAAATCTAGGGAAAATTATCCAAAAAATTTTTGATGTTACCAAAATGATACTGTTTCAGGGCTAATATATCTAGGATCATTGAAGAAGGCTTTATCTTGCTTTATCTTTAACATCTATAAAATTTGCAAAATTATTTTTTGTCCCGTATTGGGCTCTCATAAATATGGTCACCGTACCCATAATAAGACGGGAGAAATCCATTTTTTTGAATAGCTTTCGTTAAAAGGTTTCCAAGATACAGCATTTTAAAGAAAGGTATGTATGACGTTTTCTTAAAATTTAAGTCTCGTGTAAATAGGCAACCCTACGTCATATCGGCAAAATATGCTGGACTTATATTCATGTCACCTAGACCTTCAATCTCTTCAACTTTCATCCAAATCCTGAGAGGTCGCGCACCGAGCTGGCCGCGGTGACATGAAATGCCTCCCTTTTGAACTGCGACTGAAATGTCAACCCTTAACCCTATCTTCTTCTTCTTAATTGGCGCTGTAACCGCCTAAGCGATTTTGGCCGAGTCCAAAACAGCACGCCAGTCATTTCTCTTCTGTGCTAACTGACGCCAATTGAAAATGCCAAGTGAAGCCAAGTCCTTCTCCACCTGGTCTTTCCAACGCAGAGGAGGCCTTCCTCTTCCTCTGTTACCAGCATCGCGGCCCGCGTTGAATATTTTCAGAGCAGGAGCGTTTCTGTCCATCCGAACGACATGGCCAAGCCAGCGGAGCCGCTGAATTTTAATTCGCTGCACTATGTCTATATCGTTGTAAAGCTCATACAGCTCATCGTTAAATCGTCTGCGATATTCGCCATCACCAACGCGTAAAGGTCCGTAAATCTTT
>NW_016158008.1:6684-55910 GCF_001687245.7 Rhagoletis zephyria
TTTTCATTGGGCGGGGTTTTAACGTGGCGGGACCCAAACCCAGCGCACGCGAAGTTTTACGCCTTCTCACTTTAGCTCGCTCCCAAACGGGTGTTTGGTTGCTACCAAGAGGATACGTGGATATAAATATCCGGACGTTGTGAGCTGCGATTTGAACCGTACGCACAAGAATCGCTTCTGGCCACTCCCAGGTGAACCCTATACTATTCAAAATTTTAATTTTTTAATTTAAATTTTCAATTGTGAGCTGTGCGACTGATTTTAAATACATAATAAAATGAAAAAGAATTACGAGCGGTGTGTTGTGTTTGGCAAGAGCCAGGACAACAAACTTGAGCGTTATTTTAAACTTCCGAATTGTCAAGTGAAGCGACAAAGGTGGCAAATTGTTGCGATGTTTCATTAGGAGAATCTTCACGTGAGCGCGAAAACCATTTTGGTGCCAGAGACTTTATTTGTTACCCATCGCAGCCGAGTATTTCTAAGCGGCCCAGGTGCAGGATTTATCATACCGAATAAGAAGAGAAAATCTCCCACTGATATACATGGATAGACCAAGTTTCAAATGGAGGTCTGATAAAACCTATACCAGAATTCCTTGTTGAAGTAAAGAGACTGGAAGTAATCTTCTTCTTATATATATAAAAATGAAATGTTTTCCGTATGACGGCGATGCCTGATCAAACGGCTGAACCTATTTCAATTCTGTAAAAAGTACTTTTTTGGACCTTCTGTGTGGAAGGTTTTTCGATTTAAAAAAATTTTTAACTTTTTGTTGTTGCCGAAAAATGACGTGTGCTGAGACGTCACGATTTCACAATTTCATAGAGTTTTCTGTACATTAAATGTCACTAAACTACTAAACGGCTAGCTCGATTTGGTTCATATTTGGAACATCTGTCAGCACCTAGAAAATAAATATTCTCACCAAAAATGCGCTCGCTAGGTGGCGCTAGGGTCGGAATATTCCTAAAAACTGTATTTTCTTGCCAATTGAAAATAAATATTGGGACTAAAAATGTACACGATAGGTGGCATTGTGGACGAGATATTCTTAAAATTCTTATACACTGGGATAATGATAGATAGCTACTATATATTTGTCGAAGTATGTATGTATGTGCCAGGTTGCAGCCTAAACGGATGGACAGAATCAAATGAAATTTTGGCAGAGTATTGCTATCACACCTGGGCTTATAATAGGAAGAAACAAGTAAGAGCAGCCCTGTCTTCGGCTATACCGAAGGCTTCATACCTTTCATGAACATCTGCAAATTTTACTTTGACAGATTACTGCTTTTGAATACATCTGCATACATCGATAGAGGAGTTACATACCTATATAAAAAATCGCATCTGAACAATCAGACGTATGGAAGATATACCTTATATTAGCACCAATCTAAGTGATTTTCACTGCTATGTGATCGGTATGTAACCCGGTAACACAATTTATTGGGTTTAGTTTCCTACATAAAGGAGATATATCGCAAAAACTGGTATCTGAACAATCAGTGGTATAGGAGATAAAGCTTATACAGCATAGATTTTGACGATTTTCTCAGTAGACTTTGTATTATTATTTATAAAATATCTTACGAAATTTATCGGTTTTAGCTGTTCAAATAAAGGAGTTTTACAGTAAAATCCCATATCTGAACAATCAGATGTATGGAAGATATATGTTGTAGTCATCCGATCCTTGTTATTTTCACTGTAAGTATTCTGTTAATAATGAGTGAAAATGGTGCGAAATTTCATGTTCCTAGCTGCATAAATGGAGGAGATATGATAAAAGACCTCATATCTGAACAATCAGTTGTATGGGGGCTACAGGTTATAGTGACCCGATCTTTGTTATTTTCACTGTAAGTCTTCTGTTGATAATGAGTGAAAACAGCGCGAAATTTCATGGTCCTAGCTACATAAATGGATGAATTATAACGAAAAATCTCATATCTGAACAATCAGTTGTATGGGAGCTATAGGTTATAGTGACCCGATCTTTGTAATTTTCACTGTAAGCATTCTGTTGATAATGGGTGCAAGTGCTGCGAAATTTCATGTTCGTAGCTGCGTAAATGGAGAAGTTATAACGAAAAATCTCATATCTGAACAATCAGTTGTATGGGAGCTATATGTTATAGTGGTCCGATTCTTCCGGTTCCGACAAATGATTAATACATTATAAAAATACACCCACCTACCAAATTTTATCCGGATATCTCGAAAACTGAGAGACTAGATTGCATAACAGACACACAGACGGACAGACGGACGGACGGACAGACGGACATGGCTAAATCGACTCAGCTCGACGTTCTGATCATATAAGTATACATTTTAATGGGTCTATCTCTTTTTATTCTGGTACTTACAAACATCGGACCAAACTTATAATACCATTTCATGCTCATGAAAGGTATAAAAAATGGGATTCGAGAAGGGGGCGTTGCACCTCCCATAGGCGTGAAATTTTTTATCAGCTGTAACTTCGGAAACATAAATCACATGAACTTCTAATTTGGTATGCAGACATATCTATGGTAGGTTCTTATAGTAAGCTATATATACTTGAGTTTGTAAAAAGGAGCGTGGCACATCCCATAGGCGTGAAAATTTTTATCAGCTATAACTTCGGAAACATAGGTAATTTGAACTTGAAATTTGGCTGCTATAACTTCAAAACCACAAGCCACATGAAATTGAAATTTTATATGGAGACATACATATATACGGTAGGTGCTTATATAAATATATACATGAGTTTGTAAAGGGGGCATAGCTCATCCCATATTCATGGAAATTTTATCAGCTATAACTTCAAAACCATAAGTGACATGAACTTGAAATTTGATATACAGACATATCTATGGTAGGTGCTTATAGTAAGGTATCCTTACTAATATTATAAATTTGTTACGTTTTCACGCTTTAACTACTCAACCGATTCCCAGTAAATTTTGTACACTGGGGCCATTTAGCTCAACTTAAAATATAGGATAGATT
Organism: Rhagoletis zephyria; assembly: GCF_001687245.7. Taxonomy (NCBI): domain Eukaryota; kingdom Metazoa; phylum Arthropoda; class Insecta; order Diptera; family Tephritidae; genus Rhagoletis; species Rhagoletis zephyria. Next base: position 9,694 of record NW_016158008.1, read on the forward strand.
TAATCTCGATTATACGGGGCGTGGCACCTCCCATAAAACGGAATTTTCATAGTGTACAGGGACTTGGCATAGATACATATACGTATATAAAAACAATTCCAGTTTCATGGAATAGGGCTGCCACCTGTTTGAAAAAATCAAATTCGACTTGAATTAAGGGAATTTTTTTTTTGAAAATTATATTAAAGAATGGATGACAAGAGGCTTAAAAAGTTGTAGTTTGAAAGGGTTGCCACCCGTTCGAAAAGCCAAATTTAAATTAATTATTCTCAAGCTATCAAAAAAATTAATATATGGGTGTCAAATGAAAGATTGCTAAGAAACCTTCAAGCTGAACATTAAACATATTACTGAGGTGTTTTACAAGCGTTGCCACCCGTTTAAAAATTAAATTCATTTAATTTAAATGAATTACTACAATATGGGTATCAATCAAGAGGTTTTTGATAAGGGTTTTAGTTCTAAACTACATGTAGGAGGGTTGCCATCTGCTTGAAAAATCAAATTCTTCTTGAATTAAAGGAATTTGATAATTGCACTCAGAAAAAAGCATTTCCTTCATCAAGAAAAAAGTATCCTTATTTTCGAGTTACTGTTTTTTCCTTAATATTACGAAAAATTTACTCAATTTCAGAAATTGTTCCGTCATTTAAAAATAGGGCGTCATTTATTTGAAGAACTAAATTTACTCAATATAAGTAATAATTTCCTCAATATAAGTAATAATTTCCTTAAACAATTTTGAATTTTGTCAGTGCTGTTAAGACAAAGTTAATTGCTTTCCTAGTAAATGTCGGTTGTGGCGTCGCGTGAAGACTACAGCTTCTGGTTCTGAGATCGCAGGTTCGAATCCGGTTGGAGGTGGGTAGAGTAAGGTAAGTCAATCATTTCAATTTAAATATTAAATATAAATTACAAATTGTAAAACTTATTTCATATATGGAAAAACCTAAATAAATACTCAAATAAAATAAAAAATAAATTAGATAAATTTGTTTTTTTAAATACAATTTAAAAAATTACAATAAAAAAATAAAAATAAAAATAAAAAAATATTTAAAAAAATTTCCTGCTCTGGGACTCGGAACCACGCATCTCTCGACTAGTACTCCAGAGCTTTGCTCTGTCAGCCATTGCCACTGTTCGAGCGCCGCGAGCAAAATGGCATACTTCACTGGGGATGAAACGGCAAGTAAAACTAAAAACTAAGGAATTGTGTTTTCTTGTGTTTTAAACTGAGTCAAATCGTTTACTCACATTAAGGCAGCTCGTCATTGGAGCCATTTCAAGGTAATATTTCCTTAAAATAATATACTTTTTTCCTAGCATCAAGGAAGGTTTTTTCAGAGTGTGGAATATGTATCTCAATATGGACGTCAGACAAGAAGGATTTAATAGGGTTTAGTAAGAAAATAATTCGAAAAGGGTTGCCACCTGTTTTAAAACTCGAGTTTAAATTAGAAATGTTCAGCTTAAACATGTAGGGTTTTCCAAAGTTTGAAGAGGGTTGCCACCTGTTATAAATCTAAATTCAAATACAATTATATTATAAGTTAAATGAGTTATTACAATCTATGATTTAATCGGAAGAGTCTTGAAAAGGCTTTACTTCTATGCGACATATGAATAGCGGGGACTCCACATGTTTGAAAATTTAAATTCAACTTGGATTATAGGAATTAACGGTATATAAGTAAAATTCAAAATTTTCAATCATTTCAATGAGTTATTATAATATGGGAATCAATCGAAATGAACTACATGTACATAAGTATGAAAAAGTATCACAAGAGATAGGTTTAAGATAGTTTTAGTATGAGAATATTTTGAAGATATTAAAAATAATTTTATCGCCTGATTTTCGCATATTTTAAGTATATTGTGTTTAATTAAAATAAATTACATCTAATGTAGCACGTAGAAATTTCATACACTCAGAGAAGCGGGTGAGAGCGAGAGAACCGAGTACGGGAACGCTTTCTGGTAAATTCCTGTAAATTCATGCAACTCCTTGTGAGTTAGGGAACGCATTTATTAATAACGGAACAAGATTTGTAGTACAGAAAGTGATGATCAGCATATATTAGTTGAAGCACGATAAAGCTTAAAGTAGGGCCCACAAGGATGCCTTAATTTAAACAGAAAGAAACTGTATGCTGAATTACTGTTTACACGAACGACGTCGGGTGCTCTAGTAGTAATAATATAAATTCAAAACCATGTCATATGAAACTGAAATTTGGTACGCAGACGTATCTATGGCAGGTGCTTATAGTAAGGTATACATAAATGGTTTTGTAAAAGGGGGCGTGGCACATCCCATAGGCGTGGAAATTTTAGCAGCTATAACTTCAAAACCATAAGTCACATGAAACTGACATTTTTTTTGTATGGAGACATACATATATACGGTAGGTGCTTATCTATATATATAAAACAAAGTCGTGTTAGTTACACCATTTATAACTCAAAACGGCTGGACCGATTTTTATGATATTTGTTTGCTGAATTTGTCTACCTTCCGAATAGCAGAATAAGTTTTAAAACAATCGCTAGGTAGCGCTGGAGTCGAGTTATTAGTAAAACCAGTATTTATGGCCCGATTCGCCCCATATTTGAGATATCTATTGACAACAGGAAAAACAATACCATTGCAAAAAATAAGAGCCGCCAGGTGGCGCTGGGGTCGAGTTATTACTAAAAATCGTGTTTATGGTCCGATTATCCTCAGAGTCAAAATATGTATTGATAACAGGAAAAAGAATTCTTTCGAAAAAAAATTGGCGCCAGGTGGCGCTGAAATTAAATTATGTATATGTAACTAAAAATCGTATTTATGCTCGAATTTATTTAATTATCGAAATATATGAATTCACATATCGATGATCCTCTGCAATAACGACACAACTCAAAATTCGAAAAATCAAATCCTTTATTACTTTTAAGAGGCTCATGTCTCTAATCCTTGGCTAACCCATGTCTAATCCTAACTAAAGGAAGTACTAAAGATTATACATGAATAAGACAACGATTAAAGACATGAGTCACTTAACAATAGTATGAGTTTTTATTTTTTGAATTTTGAATTGTGTCGTTTTTGTAAAGGACCATCGATATATTTATGACAGGAATGACATATGTATGTATACTTTTGCAAAAAACTGAAATTTAGTCGGAAACCGCCGTTTACGAACAGCTGTTCCTTATATCTATATCTATCTATACTAATTATGTAAAGAGAAGAAGAAGAAGGTAATTTCGCGAACGGCTCGTACGATTTTCATGAAATTTTGTATATAAGTAGCTTTCAGCAACCAGCATGTTTTAGGCCAAAAAAAATTTACTTTTTTCGGGTAGGTTGATTGACTAGGGACCGATCTATTCGAAAAAATCTTATTATGGTCCGATTTGCTTAACATTTGGTGCGTAGGTAGCTTTTTACCTAGATTAGCATATAGGATCCTGTTTTTTGCGGTAAGTAGACCAGGAACCGATTTACTCGAAAAATCGTATTTATCGTCCGATTTGCTTAAAATTTGGTACGTAGGTTGCTTTTTACCTAGATTAGCATATAGGATCCTGTTTTTTGCGGTAAGTAGACCAGGAACCGATTTACTCGAAAAATCGTATTTATCGTCCGATTTGCTTAAAATTTGGTACGTAGGTTGCTTTTTACCTAGATTAGGATATAGGATTCTTTTTTCGGTAAGTGGACCAGGGGCCATTTGAAAAAATTGTATTTATGGTGAGATTTGCTTGAAGTTTAGTACGTAGGTAGCTTTTTGCCTCGATAACATATAGGATACTTTTTTCAGGTAGGTGGACTAGGGACCGATCTATTCGAAAAAAATCTTATTTATGGTCCGATTTGCTTGAAATTTGGGCCGCAGGTAGCTTTTTGCCGAGATTAGCATATAATATCTTTTTTTCCGGATTTCGAAAAAATTTTCTTTATGTTCTGATTTGCTTGAAATTTGGGGCATAGGTAGCTTATTAGCCGGGTTAACATATTGAATACTTTTTTTTGATATGTGGACCAGGGACAGATCTATTCGAAAAAAATGTACATATGGTCCGTGTATGAGAAAATACCGAATTAGCAAGTAAGCGGGCCGAATTCTTACTGCCCTTTTAACTCAGTCACTTTATTTCCAATAATTATATTCAAGTTCACAAGGAGCGGTACTTATATAAAAACTGTAACAATATGTTAATGATGATGAAGGTATGCACATACATATGTACACTTGTAGCTATGTATGTATGTATGTACCTTATGTATGAGCAATGCGAACCATACGTATATAGCATATAAGTAAAGGCATGCATCTAAAATGATGTGCACATATTATACAGTTACCATATGTGATAACGTGTGTACGTACATAAAAATGTTAGGCAGTCGGCGACGTCGTCGACATACGTACATACATATGTAAATATGCGTATGCAAGTAGCAGCATGCGTATATCAATGCGAAGAAATGGTATAACGCTACAATCAGGAGATTTTAGCATGACATAGGCGCCGTGTCGGTATGCTAGTAGGGGGATATACCTGGAGAAATTACCACAATCTCAAACATCCTGCCCGGCTGAAGCCGTGCGGTTCAGAATTTCTTCTTGTATTCCGGTAAGCCTTACTACCTTTTGTATTGGGCGCTGACACTGACGTTTGACGTACATGACTCCTGCCGTTAACTGGTCTCCGTTGTATTCAATCGTAATGATGTGAACAAGACCGTCGCTGCCGGGGTGGATGTCAGTGATTCGACCCAGTCGCCAGCACGCCGGGGGCAAGTTCTCATTGCTAATAAGAACTACATCATCTCGTTGTTAATTTGGTTCAGGTCTCATCCACTTACTGCGCGCTTGGAGCGAATTTAAATATTCGTTTTGCCAACGACGCCAGAAATTTTCGAACATCCTTTGCAAGCGTTGCCGATAATGTAGGCGATTGTCAGGAACATCTGGTAGTGGTGGCTCAGGGCGACAGTTTAGTGGCCGGCAAATGAGGAAGTCGCCTGGCGTTAGAGCTAGGCCACCTTCTGGATCATCGTATAATGCTAACAGTGGCCGTGAATTAAGGCATGCTTCCATCTTCGTTAGCAGCGTCAGAAGCTTGTTATAGCGCAATGAATGACGGCCCATAATGCGCAGTAAATGCTTCTTAGCTGAGCGAACAGCAGCCTCCCAGATTCCTCCATGGTGCGGTGCGGACGGAGCAATGAATTTCCATTGCGTCCCTACTTGAGCAACGTGCTGTTGGGCATATGTGGATACCCATGCGTGAAAATCCTCACGCATTTGCCTTTCGGCCCCCACGAACTGAGTGCCGTTGTCACTAAAGAGCTTGGCACAAATACCGCGACGACTGACGAAGCGATCGTAAATCTATGAAGGACCTGGCACTCAAATCTTCAGCAAGCTCTATATGGACTGCTCGTGAAGCCATGCACACGAATATAGCTGCGTAAGTTTTTGTGGTTGCCGTTGATCTCTTTCCACCTATGCGTATATGAAACGGCCAGGCCGCTAGTTGCAAATGGTGGCGCCACAAGTACTCGCTCTCGCGGCAACGCTGCCATTTGCTGTTGCTGAAGATTTCGTTGATGTCGCCAACACAAAGTGCATCTCCAAACATATGTCTTCACCTGTGAGCGCGCATGCATCACCCAAAACCTTCGCCGCAAGTATTGCAGCATTTGCTGGATACCGCCATGAAGACATCGATGCTGAGCATCAGCGATGAGTAAGATAGCAAAGGCACCCTTAGGGATAATCATTGGGTGTTTTTGCTCGTCGGTAATATCTGCATTTTTGAGGCGTCCACCAACTCGAAGTATACCCTCAGCATCCAAGTATGGGTTGAGTGGTAAGACATGACTTCGACTATCGAGCCTGTTTAACAGTCACAAGCAGGGCCCATTCGTATTCCTCGGCTGCCATAACTTTAGCTCTCTGACCCCTGAACGAAGGCAGAAAGCGTCTCAGTCGCGCAGTTGTGTTCAGGACAGCGAGCTAGTGTACTAAACTTTTCAATAAGAGGTATTCGGTAGCCATATTCGGACGTCATAAGCAATTGATGATCAGAGCGAATAGCGACTAATGTACGTAAAGGATGGCACTCCACAGCGTGTGCCTGCTGTTGATCCTCAGTAAATTTTGGGACGGTTGCATCGTCTCCATAGCGCAGTTGGCAAGAAGGCGGACCTGTCCACCATAATGGATGATTCTGAAGAGATGTGGGCAGAGATCCCCGACTCGCACAATCAGCCGGATTGAACTCGGAGCGAATGTGGCGCCAACTTCTAACATCTGTGTTGGCCTGTATAAAGGCAACGCGGTTAGCGACGACTTGCTTTAACGACCATGGTGGCTTGCGAATCCAGTGGAGCGCTATGGTGGAATCACTCCAGAGTGTATAAGGTACGTTCTCGAGACGTAGCGCCCGACGAACATTACGTAGAGTTACTACAAGTAGGTGTGCCGCACAAAGCTCTAAGCGAGGAATCGTAATTTCCTTCACCGGGTCCACCTTAGTTTTTGCGGTAACAAGGGCCATTTGGGTATCGCCCTCTGCAGAGATGCTACTTACGTAGATAACTGCAGCGTAGGCCTTTGAGCTGGCATCACAGAACCCATGAAGTGTTACAGGTGAAGATGATGACATGCGTAACCAACGGGGTACACGGATAAGCGCCAATTCGCGAAGGCCGTTGTGGAATACGTGCCATTGATCCCGCAGCTCTGCAGGTAACGGAGTATCCCATTTAAGGTCTGCCTTCCACAGCGTCTGAAAAAAATGTTTGCCAGGACAATAACTGGCGCCAGCAGACCAATCGGGTCGTACAACTTAGCTACATCACTTAAAACGGTGCGCTTTGTGGGTGACGTATGTGATTCTGCAACGCTCACCTTAAAAAGTAAGTGGTCGCTTAGAGGATTCCAATGCAAGCCTAAAACGGTAGCATCGGAGCCACATAATTTAATTTCAGTGGTTGACCACTCTGGGTCGGTGACAGCTGCAAGTGTCATTGCGCAGTTCGAGCTCCATTTGTCAAGAATGAAGTGACCTTGCCGAAGGATCGCATCGACATCATAGGCACGGTGAACAGCGTCATCAGGGGAATCGAAACTTTCCAGGTAGTCGTCAACATAAAACCCAACGAGGATACTATTTTTCGCTACCACTGCCCGGCTGGCGTTTTCAACTATTTCGTAGTTATCTACCGCACATTGACGGATCGCATTGTACGGCCCACTTGTCATACCATACGTTACTGTTGCCAACTCAAAGATACGCAGTGGTTGGATTGGAGACTCTCGCCACAAGATACGTTGCCATTTGCGATGTCGACCTGCCGAAACATTTTTTTAACATCAGCCGTTACTGCGATCCGATAGCGGCGGAATCGATGAATAATGTCGATCAGATTATCTTGAAGCTGTGGGCCCGGAAACTGTGTGTCATTCAGAGACACCCCATTTGTTGTTTTGCAGGATGCGTTGAATACTACGCGAAATTTCCCCGTCACCGCATGATGGGGAATATAATAGCACTGCGTTGAGTCAAAAGAGTCATAGTCGACTGCGTTCATATGACCAAGTGCTATGTGTTCTTGCATGAACGTTGTATAGTTCTTGCGAAGCTCAGAGTCGCCGGCTAACCTTCGCTCAACGTGAAAAAATTGACGTCGCGCTGCTTGAAAGGAGTCTCCTAAAGTTGGCGCGTCTGGACGAAATGGGATCTGTACGCTATAGCAGCCATCTTCTGTGCGCCGTACAGTGTCGATGAAAATTCGTTCGCATGGGTCTGTCAAGAGATCATTTTTAGGCAAAATCCCCTCAACCTTCCACAATTTCAACAGTAGCTGCTCACTGATGCATGTTCTGGTAGTTAGAGTGCACTTCGTATCATTTGATGTGTTGACCGTTGCGGGCCGAACACAACCCAACCGAGGCGGGTACGGAGCGCGCACGGATCGTCGGGGGGTCACGCAGCAATTCCATCGGCAATCAATGAGGGCCAAATATCAGCGCCAATAAGTAAATCGATTTTGTCAGGTGTACCGAATGTTGAATCGGCTAATTGGAGACCTGAGATGTGATCCCAGGCGATTGTGTCAACCTTGGACGCAGGTGTTGGTTTAGTGATCGTCTGCAGAATATAGACTTCAAATTGCAGAGAAAATGTCTCGTCAATGGCGGATCGCATTTGAACCGCTGTGGTACCCTTAGTGTATGCAGATGCACTTGAACCTATCCCCTCCACACGTATCTCACCGAAGGTTCTGCGAAGGTTGAGAAGCTTAAACATGGATTCACTGAGAAAGCTCACCTGAGATCCGATGTCGCATAATGCACGGCATTTGTGCAGCTGTCCATAACGATCCGAAAGTAGCACTCTGGCCGTTGCAAGTAAGATGGTCCGGTCACCCTGGACAACGAATGACTGGACCTCATCCATCTGTCATTGATTACGTGAATACACTTGTGGTCCTGCAGAGCTAGGGGGCGCCACAGTGTGTGAATTAGATGATGATGTAGGACTAACTGCTGTTGCGGGTGCTGACGGTGAGGCGCATGTATTTACTTGACTAACCATGTGCGTGGTGTCTGCACTGCGACAGAGGAGCGTGTTGTGTTTCTGCTGGCAACCGGAACACACACCAGAGGAGCACTGACGAACGGTATGCCCCGATCGAAGACAATTAAAACCTACTGCTAGGCGCTTAACAACTTCCCAGCGTTCCTGTACTTGCAGGTTGTGAAAACGTTGGCACTTCATGAGACGGTGGTTGCCCGAGCACTGTGGGCAAGTAACATCTGCAGCCGTTGTACTTGCGGAAGATGCTGACTTTGCGGATGCATCATGCGCCTTGACTGTACGAGAGGCTATACGACGCGACGAGTGTTGAATGCTTACGGACCGTGGGGTGGAGCTTATGTTGTTGGCACGTCGCTCAATAAAGATTAATAAGTCTTCTAGCTTCGGTATATTGACGGTTACAAGACTCATACCCCATTCGTCTCGTGTTACTGTCGGTAGTTTCGGAAAAATTACGGGAACTGCTATTGCATCCGAGTGCTTCACGGGAACGTCCATGACGGCAAGGGCACGGAATTAATTGCGCACACAATCAACGATGGTCCGCAGCGCAAGTGGAGTCTCGGCTGGGTTCTCTGGTAGATCAAGAAAGCTCTGTACATGCGTCTCAGACAATAGGCGGGGATTATCGTAGCGGCGCTTCAACTCAGACCATACTTCCTCGTAGCCGCCAGTATACAACCCACCAATCATCGGAACATTCTCTTGGTCGACGCACTGCCGCAGCTTGCCCAATTTGTAGGATCGATCAAAATCTGTTCGGCTATGAACCATTGCCTCGAATAGGTCTTTAAAGGCCAACCAATTTGTAGGCTTCCCGTCGAATTTGGGAATTGATACAGGGTCCAGGCGCATGTCAGCCATTTGGTTGGTGATGGAAGTCGTGGCATTAACTGCCTTCTGGGAAGGCATACGGCGCTGTAATGTGATGCATATTGTGGTATACATCGCCTCCGTTGAAGCAAACAACTCGTCATGTGCTGAAACCTCATCTGCCTCTGCCTTGCCGACCAGATCGAAATGATGTTGTACAAACCGATCAAAGTGTTGATTTACTCGGCTAAGTAAAACCTCACACTCCACCTTATCCGGATCGAAATTTTCGTCCTGGACTTCTTTCCCGAGGCGCAAAATTGAAGCATGTGCCGAAGCACGTAATTTTAATGCAGCCATTACATTACACGGGATTCAAGTGATCGCGGTTCCTCACAGGAGGCACCAAAAAATGTATGAGAAAATACCGAATGAGCAAGTAAGCGGACCGAATTCTTACTGCCCTTTTAACTCAGTCACTTTATTTCCAATAATAATATTCAAGTTCACAAGGAATGGTACTTATATAAAAACTGTAACAATATATTAATGATAATGTAGGTATGCACATACATATGTACACTTGTAGCTATGTATGTATGTACCTTATGTATGAGCAATGCGAACCATACGTATATAGCAGATAAGTAAAGGCATGCATCTAAAATGATGTGTACATATTATGCAGTTACCATATGTGATAACGTGTGTACGTACATAAAAATTTTATGCAGTCGGCGACGTCGTCGACATAAGTACATACATATGTATATATGCGTATGCAAGTAGCAGCATGCGTATATCAATGCGAAGAAATGGTATAACGCTACAATCAGGCGATTTTAGCATGACATAGGCGCCGTGTCGGTATGCTAGTAGGGGGATACACCTGGAGAAATTACCACAATCTCAAACATTCCGTTTTTCTTGAAATTCGGTACACGTATTATAGATATACATAAAACAGAATTGAATGATTGTTTTACAGTTGGAAAGGCGTTTTAAGGCGCCACAAAGCAATCGGGTATTGGCTATTTACGTATACATATTTAATATCTATTCCAATTATATAAGAGAAGTCCCCTATTTTTATAAGAGGTTATCTCGCAAACGGCTGTACCGATTTCTTTGAAATTGTGGACCCCTTTTGGTTATAGGCCGATAATAAATTTCGTCCCCATATAAATCGACCGCCTATCTCTGGAAGTATTTGTGGTAGAGTCCTGGAACTTGATATGGTATCACTCCCATACTCATGAAGAAAAGTGGGCGTGGCACCTTCCAAATATACTGAAACTTTTACCTACCTGTAAATACATATATAATTCTTCGGTACGTGTGTTTGGTTCACAACTTAAACCCCCAGATGGCTCTGGAGTCGAATTATTACCAAAAATCATATTTTTGATCTGATTTGTCTCATAATAGAGATATATAGTGGTAAAGTAGTGGCAATAGTGTTGCAAAAAAGATCAGCAAGGTTGCGCTGAAATTTACTCAATTTCAAAAATTATTCCTTCATTTCAAAATAGGGCGTCATTTATTTGAAGAAGTAAATTTACTCAATGTAAGTAATAATTTTCTCAATATAAGTAATAATTTCCTAAAAAAATTTTGAATTTTGTCAGTGCTGTTAAGACAAAGTTAATTGCTTTCCTGGAAAATGTCGGTTGTGGCGTCGCGTGAAGACTACAGCTTCGGGTTCTGAGATCGCAGGTTCGAATCAGGTTGAAGGTGGCTAGAGTAAGGTAAGTGAATCATTTCAATTTAAATATTAAATATAAATTACAAATTGTAAAATTTATTTCATATATGGAAAAACCTAAATAAATACTCCAATAAAATAAAAAATAAATTATATAAATTTGTTTTTTAAATACAATTTAAAAAATTACAGTAAACAAAATATTGTAAAAAATTTCCTGCTCTGGGACTCCGAACCATGCATCTCTCGACTAGTACTCCAGAGCTTTGCTCTGTCGGCCATTGCCACTGTTCGAGCGCCGCGAGCAAAATGTCATACTTATTCCCTTCACTGGGGATGAAACGGCAAGTAAATTTTTCCTAAAAACTAAGGAATTGTGTTTTCCTTAAACTGAGTCAAATCGTTTACTCATATTAAGGCAGCCATGTCATTGGAGCGATTTCAAGGTAATATTTCCTTAGAATAATATACTATTTTCCTAGCGGCAAGGAATGTTTTTTCAGAGTGTGGAATATGTATCTCAATATGGGCGTCAGACAAGAAGGATTTAATAGGGTTTAGTAAGAAAATAATTCGAAAAGGGTTGCCAGCTGTTTTAAAACTCGAATTTAAATTAGAAATGTTCAGCTTAAACATGTAGGGTTTTCCAAAGTTTGAAGAGGGTTGCCTCCTGTTATAAATCTAAATTCAAATACAATTATATTATAAGTTAAATGAGTTATTACAATCTATGGTTTAATCGGAAGAGTCTTAAAAAGGCCTTACTACTAAGCAACATATGAATAGCGGGGACTCCACATGTTTGAAAATTTAAATTCAATTTGGATTATAGGAATTAACGGTATAAAAAGTAAAATTCAAAAATTTTCAATCATTTCAATGAACTATTATAATATGGGAATCAATCGAAATGATTTTGAAATGGCTTCATTTCTTAACTACATGTACATAAGTAGGAAAAAGTATCACAAGAGAATATTTTGAAGATATTAAAAATAATTTTATCGCCTGATTTTCGCATATTTTAAGTATATTGTGTTTAATTAAAATAAATTACATCTAATTTAGCACGTAGAAATTTCATACACTCAGAGAATCGGGTGAGAGCGAGAGAACCGAGTACGGGAACGCTTTTTGGTAAATTCCTGTAAATTCTTGCAACCTCTTGAGAGTTAGGGAACGCATTTATTAATAATGGAACAAGATTTGTAGTACAGAAAGTGATGATCAGCATANTTAGCACGTAGAAATTTCATACACTCAGAGAATCGGGTGAGAGCGAGAGAACCGAGTACGGGAACGCTTTTTGGTAAATTCCTGTAAATTCTTGCAACCTCTTGAGAGTTAGGGAACGCATTTATTAATAATGGAACAAGATTTGTAGTACAGAAAGTGATGATCAGCATATATTAGTTGAAGCACGATAAAGCTTAAAGTAGGGCCCATAAGGACGCCTTAATTTAAAGAGAAAGAAACTGTATGCTGAATTACTGTTTACCCGAACGACGGCGGGTGCTCTACTAATTATTAATAATTTTAATGGAAAATTTAGAATCGCAAAAAACAAAAGCGAAAATATTGAAGTTAAGTTCTGATTTAAATTGAGAAGAATCAAACTTTTTTTGATGTCTAATATACTTCAGAATTAGGTATTTGAGTAAAAAATAAATGCTCAAAAACATGGGGCTAGTAAAAGCAAGAAAATTGCCTAAACGATTTTATAAATGAGTGTGTTTCCTTTAGTGTGTAATTTTGTGTGTCTTCTTTGTTTACATTTTTTGACATTATAGTCAACTCGACTGAGTTGTCACTTCTACCTTGATGAATATGCCTTGACACATTTTTCCAATGCTGTCTGCTCACTATCAAAACAGAAACACAATTAATTTGAATTACTTGTTTATAAAAGTTTAGCTCATTGTCTAAAACGCGAGACAGACGGGCATGCTTATGCAGATAATCTAGCTTACAAATGCGCATAGTAATTTTGCCCTGACAGACGACAAGAATACGAGAATGATGGATCGAGTGGAGCACCGACGCTCTTACTATCGGAATACCTCTGTTATTCTTCCACTTAGACTTCTGACAATTTGCAAGCAATTTTATTGTGAATTACAGAGTAAGTATATAAATTGCCAGAAGTTTGCCTAGTGACATAATTGTTGAAACATTTTTTGCAACATAAGCGCCTCCAGACGAATCTTTAACTTCCGCCTAGACTTCTGACAATTTTTTCCCTACTTTCTTATGCTGTATTCGATTATATTGCAAATTTTCAGAACTTTACCTCGTCACTTATTTTCGCAGAAAATTGCATGTTTAACCCAACACCCTAACTTTATACTTCACGTGAGAGTTCTGACGGCCTGCCTCTCGCCTGTAAAGATCGATTTATTTTTTGACGATTTCTTCCTGCATCGATTATTTTTATTTCGATTCGATACCAGTTTATATTACAAACTTTACTTTTGATACTCAGAAATATGCAGGTTTTTATTTGTGGGATAGTTTCGATACATTTCCGATAAAAATTAGAAATTGCATCGATTTGTTCGTAGTTCGCATGGTAATTGGATCTGAATTACAAACAAATGAGGTAATTCGCTCTCAAAACTTTGTATGGCGAATTACGTAATAATTCGAAGGGTAATTGGAGTCCGAATTACGTATGAGAGAGCGAACTACGTAAGGGGTGCCGTGGGAAAGCCGTATTTTTATAATAGAAAGCCACGCTTATGCTGATACAATTTTTCAGTCAAAAATAGAATAAATCAATAAAAGTTAACGTGGTCATTCACAAACAGTTAAGCCTTTTTTCATTAGGGCAATTCATCTACACGCGTAAAAGCCTTATATCCACGTAAACCTTGTAAAATTGTTTAATTTTGTACGGAAACCCGGTTTATTTACGAGGTTTACACAGTTGCGATGCATTTACACGTTTATATGAATACCCTGATTGTTTCTTTGTTTAACATTTTTTCATGTTGATTATCGAATAATCTGATCGGGGACAAATATTTTTATGTGCAGTAGGTAGAATTCGGAGAACCTGTAACGTCATCAGCGTTTTTCGATTTTAGTTTCTGTAATTCATTTTTAATCGTTTCTTCTGTGACTGGCCAGATATACATTTTATCAATGCGCTTGCGCAATATTCCAGGGACTGAAAATAACTGTTATTTTTAACTTGGTCTAAATTCCGAAATAAAAGTAAATAATAATAATAATAATAAAAGTAAATAAAAAAGAAAAAATTAAACGAATTTGGTATCATATGAAAGAGGACTGAAATAGCTTTGAAACAGAAATAACGAACGAAGGTCGCCACCTCTATTTATATATTTTTATTACAATCTTATACTAAAGAAATTCATATACCTGACCCAAGGCTTTGTTCTGTGGTAATTAATTAACATTTTTATTGAAATAAGTGGCCTTCCTCGTTTAGACATTTCAGATTTAATGCTATTTAAATCCATTTCATTTGATATCAAAATCGTTTAATTTGGATAAGCGGTTTGTTTATTATCCGGAAAGAACTTTTATTTCGGAATAAAAAATATTTGGCAAAAGTACCGCATTGATTATTGCGAATGCGAAAGCGAATGTTAAAATTAATGCGGAAGCTTATTTGGATCGTATAAAAAATTTAAAAAGGGAAAATAGCACTTCGATTGGAAATGCCCCATTTAAGATTGCGATCCAAAAATTATTTGATAATTTTTTGAAGACGCTCAAAAGAGACGTCACAAATTTATATTTATTTTGCATTATACTAAAGTCAACTTTTACTTTAGCTGTTATTTCTTATTGCCAGGTATATGGATGTATTTAGATATTATTTATAAGCTTATATTATAATAAAGCACTAAGTTTGAGTTACACTTTTGGCGAGCTAAAGCATTTGCACAAAAGCCATGCTAAGTAAAGATCCTGCAGCCAGACCCAAACTTAAGCTTGCCGCCATAATCGAAGACGCCATCTCTTTTTCATGTTGCATGACCGATCTGCAATTATTGATATTTTTACGGTTAATTTTTTTATATGGGCATATTTCAACGAACTCAAAATTACCTAGGAGCCATAATTAAACATATATTGGCCAGATAACCATTAGTTATACCAAAAGTAATAATCATTATCATAAATGCTGCATCTGTATGTACAAGAATGGGTAAAAAATAATGTACATTACTATTTGCACAAAGAAAAAGCGGAACGTATAGCAGGCGTATCACAGTCATCAAAATAACAGTATGTGGGTTATCACGCGGCTAAAGAAGATTATTAACAGTTAATAAGTAGAACGCTGTATTTATTTAACCATTATTAACTCACTCTTTCCCACAATCCCGCCAGTATTCGACCAAAGTAGTCTCCAGAATTGAAAAAAAGATAATTGATTACTGGTATGTAGTAAATATCTGGAAAACACAATTTATTAATTAAAGTGTAACAACGTACTGCAAAAACTTACCATTCCAAGCATGTCCTCTGCCATAATTTTCCGATTGCATTAGTACTGTAACTGATGGATAAATCGAAAGTGTAGTTGCGAATAGTAGGCATATGTTGACTGCTTCAATGAAAATTTTAGCAAAGACTTCCTTTACATTCGGCTCCGATTGCACTACAATATCAGCACTGCGACTATGGGAAGGTATATCGGCCAATATTTTATACTTGTCCCCACCCTCAAAATAGTATATGAAAAATGGCTGACGCGACATAATCACAAAACAAATTATGGATAGTAATACCAAAGCACTACCAATAATGAAATATATCAAAGCAGTAACATTAGGAGGGGCACCGAATGCTAATACTAAAACAAAAGCTAGCGCGGAGAGTATACCGCCCAAAGCCTGACCACTCACCAGAGCGGTCATGTAATGTGATGGAAAGAGTCCAGCAACACCGAATACTCCCCCTGACATTACGGCCGATGACACTACAGAAGAAAAAAGTATGTCACATATTCAATTCTATTTATAAAACTCGGCCTTACTTACCGTTAATGATGACTACAGTGAGAAGTGTGATAAGAAAAAACTGTTCTTGCCATTGGTCTGTGTTAACTTCCACAAAGCTTGCCGTTACAATGAATATTCCTAAAATCATAAACAATGCTCCGAGCATTTTTACTTTCAAAGAGATACAGTGCCCATAAACAGCGTTCAGTATGAGAAATGTTGTGCCTGAAATAGATGCAGCGAGTGTAAGATCACTGGTAAAGCTTTTTTGCATAGGGGTCAGATCCGGCGTCGCAGTGTTAGCAGTGACAGTGGTGTTTCTGAATTTATACATCCAATACTAAAAGGCAGAAATAAAGAATTCTGTGTTTTGAGAAGTATTAAATTATTATTTGGTTAATCTAACCAGACATTTTGATATAAATCATGGTAAATTATTGCAGCTATTATCTTCCCAGAGATGAAAAACATCACGGTTGCCCACACTAATAGTAGGGGAGCCCAAGAGGGGATTCGGGGATTTACTCGAGCGCGTCAGGTTTACATATGGGGGATACCCTGTATTCTGTTGAGTACCTCTGCCAAATTTAAGCCATCTGTGTAGATCCGCGCGCATAGGACAGCTAATCAGAATAGTAAAAAAAAATTTATAGGTGGATTTACTCGAGCGCGTCAGATTAAGAAATGGTGGGTTAATCACATTCTGAAAAGTGTGCATTTTAATAATCTGACGATCTGAGCGTGACGCAAGGGATTGGGAGGGTCGCAAACTTGCAAAAAAATAAATTACCTTAACATTCTCAAGCGCGGTCAGTTTTTTTTTATTTTAAAGCAAGTAGCTCAAGGATAACGGGAAGTATATAATCTGACGGTTTCCGCAAGCCGGAGTATCGAAAATCGCCAACAAAGTTTAGCACGTGCACCTGCTGTTTTTTAAAACTACTACAACTTTTTCTACGAAATTTGTTATTTTTTGATTTGTTTGCTGTTTTCCGTTCTATTATATGTCACAAAGATATCACTGTAGTATACCGGGTGCGGGTGAATTGCGAAAAATAACCAAGAAAAACTTCCGCTTAAGACTGGGGATTACGATTACTTTAATATCAGATTCAAAATAGTTTGAATAAAGATTGGAATCGTAAATCGAATGAGTATTAGATTACAATTATAGTAACAAAAATTTGTATCAGATTACTCAGATGAATAAAAAAATTCAAAATTCACTTTTTGAATTATATGATGGATTTCATCGAATTAGAACTCCCACATAACTTTATAAAAATACGATTTTATAAAAATAAAAAAAAAAATTGAAATATTGGTCACAACTTTTTCAATTTCAGTTGCGATGTTGTTACGTGCTTTTGCATTTCAAGTGTTAATATGTATTTGTCTAGGAATGTGCCTATCTGATTGCTGGGGTAGGCAGCCCTAGAGGTATAAGGTTGGAAAGGTACGCAAAACGCCACTTACCTTTGTTAAAGCCAAAATGCTGGTCTTTATATTTGTTTTTTTTATTTTGTTCGGAAAATTTTTCTCTTTTAATCTTAACAGTCTGATAAATTTTAAAATTGATTGCTGAAACAGTATAATAGAATTAATTTTGTAAAATGGAATAAAATAAGGAGAATTCCAACGTGACAGGTGGGACATTGTAACTCGTTTTCCTTGAAACTTTAAATAATTTCTCTTTAACCATTAATTTAATAAGTTCGAAAATGCTAATACTTGAAGTCAGATATCAGCTTAATACGAAACTCATAAAGTATAAAACTAAATTATATTTCTCGCACAGAAAATTCACATTTTCCAAGTGTGGAGGGTTGGACAATGATAATACCCACTTCACTGAGTTGTTAGATTCGTTTCAAAATTTATACTATAAATATTTGGATCATAGCGCTTTTTTCTCGTTTGTAGCTAATATAATGTTAAGGTCCATTTTATGCTTTGATGGCATTATTTCTTCGAAAATAAAATTGGTGAGTCGGCCTTGGATCTTGCCCTAGAGGGAGGCCAAAATATCATGGCCAAACGGCTAAGCACGTAAACTTGATTTTGGCCTCTAGATTACAATACCGTTTTCAGAAAATCCGTATCACTTCAAAATTTTTAGATATTTAGTGTGGAAGTTTTATGCAAAACATTTCAAACTTTAACAGGGAGGAAAAGATATAACCGATTTGTTGTCATTTTTTTTCATTTGAATTAAAGCTAGTTCTTTTACGAAAAAATGTAGCTACTAATGAAGAAAATCGGTGGATAATTAATAGAATGGGGAACAGGCAAATAAAAATGCGCAATGATTTTTTGGTATGAAATATAAGCAGGAATGACGACATATTTAATTTTCAGTTTTTTTAATAATTTTATTTTTTTTTTATTATTCACTAGTCTACAGAAAATAGAATTCTTACAGACTATTACTTAACTCAAGACAAAGTTTAATTATGCATTAAATATAGATTTTAAAAAGATTAAGTTTGAAATTACATTTATTATCACAACAATTTAAAAGTGAGGCATGAGAATTGCAAAGCCTTATAATTCTGGCTATTGGTTCATTGTATGCATTACATGGCGTAGTAAATGCCGTATGGATAACATATTAGCAGCCCATATAGCATCGAAAAAATCATTGCACATTTCATTTGCCTATTCACCATTCTTTTAAATATCCCCGATTTTCTTCGTTAGCAGCTTGATTAAATGAAAATGAAAAAACTAAAAAAAAAATCTTTATTTTTTTAATTTTACCTTTGTTAAACTTCGATTTTTTTCAAAAAACTTCTCCACTAAATATCTCAAAATGTTTACGTGAAAACGGCATCGTAATATAGAGCCCAAAATTAAGTTTACGTGTTCGCCCATTTAACTGTGATATTTCAAAACATTTAAAATTTACCTTAAGTGTTATCAAGTTACTTGTTGGGAAAACAAATTTTTCAGTGCGGAAGTATCAAGCAACTTTCAGGGAGACATTAGGGATATTGACAATCAATTTTGTTCCGACGACCCTGTCAGTAAGATTTACCCACAGTATACAGTAAACCAGCCATTGACAATATGCTTATTTGAAAATTAATACATGAAATATTGTGCATGTATAGGATTATTTTGTCATTAACCCATAGGCAATGACTGGTGCAAAAGGGTGACAGGTAAAAAGATCAACGGAAATAAGGTCAATTGACTTTATTTCTCACCCTGGTGCAGATATTTCACATTTTTATATTTGTAAGTTATTGGAAGCAGGGATATCAACTTGGCTCAAATCGTGCCATTTGTCCCTATTTTACTTCAAATGACACTTAATTTTTCAAGAAAATAACATTTCAATACATTTTTGTGAAATCCTTTGCGTGCACTTCTTTTTCTCAACTAAAATTTTCCAATTTATAAAGGATATTCAACTGGTTTATCTTATTTTATGATTGCACTTTTGTTTGGAAAATGTAGCTTTATTTTATTGCTAAATGTGAATGATTAAAAGGAATGACACCTTTTTTGGCACTTTTATTTTTATATTTGGCACATTTTGGCACTTTTTTATCCTCAATATGGCACCTCATAACTAAGGATAGTTGGCAGCCCTGAATGGAAGATTTCTGCTGTGGTTTAGGGCAACAACTTGTCTGCAGTAAGAAAGCATATAATTTGTGTTTCAAAAGTGTGTGAAAACCAATCAATTAACATATAAGATCTCGGTTCCGATATTAAATAATCAATAATTGTTTATACCCGCATTTTGGCACATTGGCTCGTTGAATGTGTCATCTAATAAATAGTGTCGTCGTTCTCCTTAGCTGCTTTTAAATTATGTCGTCACAAATTGCTGGCGGAGACATGAATACAGTATAAGAAAACTCTTTTTCTATAATTGTTTCCTTATAGAAAGGTTGGTTTCTTTTCCACCTTAGACATTCGGAATTCGTTCAAAATATGCTAATTTAAAACACAGAATTCTTTCAGTGTTCCTCCGGGGTTTTTGGACATGGACTGTTTCTTCAATTTAATAGTGTTCCCTTTATTTTTGTGGAAACGAAACATGTTTTGCAAGTTATGGATCAATTCTACACTCTTTCTTCAAATATTTCTCGTATTCCAGCTGTGCGCAGGCGTTTAGTTTTTCGCATCGTGTTTTTACATATTCGTAATTTAGTTATTTTAATACAATCAATTGGTGGTAGTTCATGATTGTGTGTGGATTAATATCACAAAACTGAGGGGATTTGGCAATAACGTTTTTCATCTATTAAAAAAACACACTTACGGGCATGTTTATTTTAAGAACAACATTTATTTCTATGAATCGACATACTTTAAGCATTGTTGACGCTATTTCCATTTGAATGAGGAAATAGCGTCAATGACTTTATTCCCAAATTTTTGTTGACTTTATTTCGCTTTTGAAAAGGTAATATTAGAAAAGGTTTCCCACCCTGGAGCGAAATAAAGTCAATTGACCTTATTCCATTGACCTTATTACCTGTCACCGTGCAAAAGTACCCCCAAATGTTTGTTGATATATTTGAAATGTCAATTTTAACAGGGAAATTCGTTAAAAAAAATAATAAAACAAAAATATTGTTGATTACTACATGGAAGGTGGTCGTGGTTATTGCCAAAATTTAATACTAACCTAAATTATACCAAAGGCAACTTCGGCACCGACTTTCGTTAAAATATCTAAATTTTGTTCGAGTTAGCGTGTTTACAAACAGACACGACTGAACCAATTCATTCACCAATTCGTCATTCTGAATATTTTGATAAATATGTATGTATGTAAGACTGTATATACTTTTTATACCGTTGAAAAACGGCCTTGCTTATATGCATAAACCTTTCCTGCATTAGTTCCAGCGTCGATATATAACTTTGGGTACATATTTCATAAAAACTTTGGAGGTCTCCACTATAAGAGTGGTATATTTGAAAATTAGAGAGTTCTACCTTTATGCTAAGTAATACTTGTTTTACCCCCTAATTTATGGGTCCATTTTCCAAAATCAGCCCACCATTATTCACTCAAAGTTGTGTTTTGAACCAGATAAGACTTATGTAGGAACTGCATCCGGTTATAATCGCTTACACTGCCCGCCTGATTTGCTTGGAATTTTGTTTTTCTCGTTGTTTTATTTTATGTGACTTGAAAATATTTTCCACTATAAGAAAATATTGAAATTGGATTTCATTTGGGTTAAAGAAAACGACAACTGTGAAAAAATATCAACCAATACATGCAAATAAATTGTCAAATAAGCATATTTAAATTTTTTGTTTTGCCTATCTGGATTACTGTATACTGTGGATTTACCATTAGAAAAAAGCTTCATCTGTGAAAAAGAACGCAAACGTCTACATGGTCGTGAAGTGTAAATAGACTTCGAACTATAGATCTGTTAAAAAGTGCAGCCACTGAATATAATGGCATACAAATGTTGGAGAAGATAAGCTTGTTCCCTAACGATTCTAATATTACGTATGATAAATGTTGTAAAGATCAATATGTGCGAGACATTTCGAAAGAAGATGACATTGAATTTCATATTATGCGAAATGTTGGAGGAAAACGTGGTAAAAAATCATGGTGGAATAATCCAAGGTGTTGGATATTGACAGCGTTCTCGCTCTAATCCGCCATCTTGGCTTCCTTAGATAAATCGATGTTTCCCTCTTAAAAAAACTACATTTTACCGCCTTTAAAAAAGTACTAAACTACCTCATTGCCTATTCCAAAACTGATTTGCAATCACTGAACAATTCTTTGACATTTACTCTATTCTATTCGTTGGCAACTGAAAATTAAACATTAATTCGGCAAAAACATCGCTGTAGAGATTCCCCCAAGGACTTATAGTTGTTCTGGTATGTGCTTCCTGTCGCTGCAACTCCGTCTGTGGTTCGCTGCCACTGATCCTGCTTTTTCGGCGATATAACAGTTTTTGTTTGGTAAGTTTAAATGGAAGATTTAAACTATAAGTAAATATTTAACGACGCATCTATTCCCCAGTGACTTTTGCTACTGCAGTTCCGTCTGTGGTTTACTTCCACGGCTCCTGTTTTTTCATAAACATTACTGCCGTTATTTACTATTGTAAGTAATCAGGAAACCAAACTCTATTCAAAGAGTAACGGGTACAACCCCAGACTCGAAGACACCGTCAGAAACTCATAGCGCTTTCTCTTCTCGAAATAATGTTGCGTTAATTCCACCCTGCGCCAGGGCTATGAAGTTTTCGTGTTCTTTTCTCAGCATCTTCACAGGCTTCTTGCGTGGTCTTTCTTTAAAATAATGCACTCTGATAATGTTGCTATATAAGAAGGTGACATTTTTTCGAGAAAAGAGAACGCCATCAGTAAATATTTCGTTAAATGGCTCGAAGGATACGGGGGAATGCATACGGGCAAAACTCATTTGCCCTAAATCTCGGAGGGTCGTGCTAGGTATTTTCTTTCATATTTTTACACATACAGAGACACCTGTCCAATATTGTACAAACACAACTTAATGTATAGCTAATTTAGTGAAAGTGATATGTATTCATTGGAAAACAAAACTAAATAAATAAGATAAGGAAAAACGGGAAAAGCAACAAAGTCTATGGGTCATTTGCACCATGTCTAGTTAGCGCTAACTGGAGGTATGTTTTATGCTGGGTGTCGATAAAGATGTTTAACTGGGAGTTAGAATAAACTAGACAATGTGCAAACGGCCTTAAGCGGTAGAAGTTATAGGGTATTTTTCGGAGATCACCACATCTCCTCTTAAGACTCCTTTTTCTAGACTTCAACAGGGATCTAACCCGCATCATCGATGTGCAAAGTCACCCATAGTAAATAGGTTGAATAAGGAAATGAATTAGCAACAAGAGTTTACGGGGTGTGCATAACTCAGTGGTTAGCGCTTCTGCCTTTGCACATCGATGATGCGGGTTCGATCCCTGCTGAAGTCTAGAAAAAGAAGTCTTAAGAGGAAATGTGGTGATCTCCGAAAAATACCCTATAACTTCTACCGCTTAGACTTGGTTGCTTTTTCAATTTTCGCTACAAACAAAATCGTGCTACAAAGCTCAATAACAAACAAATGTTAATAAGCCACAATGAATAATATTTCCCTAAGATTGAATTTACTATTAGTAACAGGGTAGTTATAGTGAATGTTTTATTCGATAACTAAAATTATATTTGATGTTTGTAGCGATAAAAATATGCCTAAAGCAAGTTGTTTCTTGTGCCACAAGACGTGGGTTCATCATGGTTCATGGGCATCAGTATGTTTCATGTGCCAAAAAACGAAATGAAAAAAAAAAATGTGGGCAGACTCATGTGGCGTTCATCTTCCAATTAAAATATGCGGAATGCATTTTTCATCTGCTGATTTTGTGTCTGGGTCAGACCGAAAGCGGGCGAAATTGACCAGAGATGCTGTTCCAATGGCAATTGAAAGTCTTGGTGACGAATTTCGTGAATACATTGACGCTTCTACCCAGACTGAGTAAATTAGGATATATTAAAAAAAAAAATATTAATATACATATGTATTTATGTTTAAACGTACATACTTATGTACGTTCCANAATATTGATATTTAAACGTACATATTTATGTACGTTCCATTTAGACCTGGTCCATATGACCTTGACAAAATGTTTGAGGCACAAATTGCAGTTTTGAGAACGCAACTTGAAGAATTGCAGAAATTGGAAAAGAACCTTAAGTCTATTTTCACTGAAGGTCAAATGCGGAAAATCCAAGAGCCAACCAAAACTATACATTGGACTTGGAAAGACATGTCGTCCGCTATAGCTCTAAATTCAGCCGGTCCGAGAGCTTATAACCATTTGCGTAAGAATGGTTATCCCTTTCCTTGCGAATCGGCTGTGGCGAAATGGGTTCAAAAAATTAAATTCGAGGATGGAGTTTTAAATTTTGCAATCCAAGCCATGCGAAGAGTTCATGATCTACCAATAGCAGATAGACTGTGCTGTTTAGCGTTGGACGAAATCAAAGTGGAGTCCATCTACGAATACGACACACTGTCAGACACCGTACGTCCACCAAGTAGCTATGTTCAGATGGTAATTGCTCGCGGATTGAAGTCTTCGTGGAAACAGCCCGTTTTCTGTGCGTTCGATTGCAGAATGACAAGACCAATCTTAGATAATCTCATCGTCACTCTCCACGAAGCAGGTTACCCGGTTTTAGCAGTTGTATCGGATATGGGGCCAGGAAATCAAGCGCTTTGGAAAGAGCTCAATATATCGACCGGGAAATGAATATTTTAGATAATAATTTATCATGTTTAATATGCCGTATACATCAATTAGAACAAACATGGTTTTTAAATCCTGAAAGTGATGGCAAAGTTTTTGTCTTTGCGGATGCGCCACACCTCAAACTTTTGAGGAACCATTTTCCCGACACCGGCCTAGTCAATGAAATTTAAATATAGACTGCGTAGATATTAGGTGACAGGACATCGTTGAGCACTTTTTCGGAGCAATGCTCCCCAAAGGAGGCCTTCATGACCATCCGTCGCCAATGAAATTTAAATATAGACTGCTTAGATATTTACTGGATAAATAAGATTTTACTACATATCAAACAAACATTTAGGTGAGAGAACGATNCACGATTAGATATCTAACCTCTTTGTCTC
The DNA here is from genome assembly GCF_001687245.7 of Rhagoletis zephyria. NCBI lineage: Eukaryota > Metazoa > Arthropoda > Insecta > Diptera > Tephritidae > Rhagoletis > Rhagoletis zephyria. Next base: position 34,469 of record NW_016158008.1, read on the forward strand.
GATATTGAGAACTGAGTCCCCCTTTTGTGCAGAATGCTACAATTCTCGACAGTTTTTCTAATCGTGTTCTAACCTTCTGNAAACACGATTAGAGAAACTATCGAGAATTGTAGCATTCTGTACAAAAGGGGGACTCAGTTCTCAATATCGAGACAAAGAGGTTAGATATCTAATCGTATTCTAGCGTTGAATTCTAATTGGATTTCTAATATGTAGTATTTTTTTATTATTCTCTAATCGAATTCTAACATAGTTCTCTAACTTGATTTTAGATTCGAGAACTACATTAGAATTCTAATGTAAAATCAAAATGTTTCTCTAATGTTAGAGACTTCGTTTGCTGGGTAAGCATAATAAAATAATGTATTTTAATTAATTAATATCTCAATAGCTCGAAATACGGAAACTTTAGCAGCACGCGGTAATGTGGAGGAGGAAGATGAGCTCACAAGCCCTGATGAACTGGAACTTGGCGATTCCGGTATGTCAGAAGACATTGCACCGCTGCATGAAGATGCACTTGAGTACGTGGCTGGATATAATAATAATAATAGATTGGCGCTTACACATATGTTAGTGTTTGGCCGAGCTTCTCCTCCGACTTGTGGCGTGCGCCTTGATATTGTCACACAAGGCGAAGGGACCTACAGTTTTACGCCGACTCCGAACGGCGATTGTATTTTTATGAGAAGCTGTTTTTCATGGCAGAAATACGATCGGAGGTTTGCCATTGCCTGCCGACGGACGACCGCTGTTAAGAAAAAACATTTTTTCTACATTTTTTGCGATGTTGCTTTGACCAGGGTTTGAACTCGGGTCCTGCGGAGTGGAAGCGCGCACTGCTTACCACTACACCACAGCGGCCGCGTGACTGGATATATCATCCCGAAATTGGGGCTTAATCAGTTCATCAGTAACGAACAATCTTTTACATGGGAAGACCAAATTTCCAGAGGCGCCTTATTTAAGCCCTCAAGCGAGTTTTTGGAAAAGATAAAAGAGCTGGAAAGTATTTTCAATCAATCCAAAGGACAGCTGATTAAAACTTGCCCTAATTATCAAAGCATGTTAATTAAATTGAGCGAAAAGTGCGAACTTAGCTGTGATATAAAAAAAAACTATTTTTTAAAAGCAGGACGCATTTCCGGATCCAGCATTTAAATAAAATCATAAAGAAAAAGGCTTAAGAACAGAGTTACAGCNATTGATATGTAGCAAAATCTTATTTATCCAGTAAATATCTACGCAGTCTATATTTAAATTTCATTGGCGACGGATGGTCATGAAGGCCTCCTTTGGAGAGCATTGCTCCGAAAAAGTGCTCAACGATGTCCTGTCACCTAATATCTACGCAGTCTATATTTAAATTTCATTGGCGACGGATGGTCATGAAGGCCTCCTTTGGAGAGCATTGCTCCGAAAAAGTGCTCAACGATGTCCTGTCACCTAATATCTACGCAGTCTATATTTAAATTTCATTGGCGACGGATGGTCATGAAGGCCTCCTTTGGAGAGCATTGCTCCGAAAAAGTGCTCAACGATGTCCTGTCACCTAATATCTACGCAGTCTATATTTAAATTTCATTGGCGACGGATGGTCATGAAGGCCTCCTTTGGAGAGCATTGCTTCGAAAAAGTGCTCAACGATGTNACAGAAGGTGATAAACTAGGGCAAATATTATATTATCAAAGTCTTTCTTGCAGTAACATTGAGTTTTGAATNTCGAAAAAGTGCTCAACGATGTCCTGTCACCGATGTTCTCTCACCTAAATGTTTTTTTGATATGTATTCTTCTTTAACAAATTTAAATAGACCTCTAAGGGAACTATTTGAAATCAGCACACCCTTTTGGAAAGGCAACAGCGGAACTTTTTCATAAGCGCGAGTATCTGTCATGCAACGGTCCATTTGTTCCAATATTTTTAGTTGGTCTTCTAAANGTATAAGTAAAAGAACAGTTTCGATTCAATTTATATATGCATGTATGCGTATACTCACGAACCAGCTAATAAGATCACCCCGGCAACCGTGTATTTGTAATTGCATTTGAGAAAAAAAATAATAGTTAATGNCTCTTTGATGGAAACGATTGCATGGTCGAAAGCTTGGTGTTCATTAAGTCGAAGCAATAATGGACCGTTTCAATAAAACTAGCCGTTTCCTGCGCTTTATACATTGTGAGTCCGGTCGTATAGCAGCGTCGTAAAGCGCTTGCAGTGCTCTGCGAAAATAATTGCGTGGCTAGTTTTACCTTCTGCCGGCCNGCAGGTTTCATTCTGTTTCATTCACACGGTGGCGAAAAAATGACGTCACTGCCAAAAAAAAAATACTTTTTTCTCGCACGCCGTCCTGGGTGATCTTCATTCGTTCGTTCATGCGTATACTTGTACATACATACAATAAAAGAACCGATTAAAAAATGACGTCATTAACTATTATTTTTTTCTCAAATGCAATTACAAATNCTGCGAAAATAATTGCGTGGCTAGTTTTACCTTCTGCCGGCCAGCATGATGTACCGTTAGATGNAGAACCGATTAAAAAATGACGTCATTAACTATTATTTTTTTCTCAAATGCAATTACAAATACACGGTTGCCGGGGTGATCTTATTAGTTGGTTCGTGAATATACGCATACATGCAAATATAAATTGAATCGAAACTGTTCTTTCACTTATATTAACATTCAAAACTCAATGTTAGATATCATCATCAGTCTTAAATATGTACATATATGTTTTAGGCAGANTTTCCGATAGCTTGTGAGTAATTGACACATCCGAGACAGCTGTGCAGGTCAGAAGTTCAGCAATACATAGCGATGTTAAATAATCTCCTTGGACTACTAGGCCGGTGTCGAGAAAATGGTTCCTCAAAAGTTTGAGGAGATGTGGCGCATCCGCAAAGACAAAAACTTTGCCATCACTTTTAGGATTTAAAAACCATATTTGTTCTAATGGATGTATACGGCAATATTAAACATGATAAATTATTATCTAAAATATTCATTTACCGGTCGATATATTGAGCTCTTTCCANCATCCGGAAATGCATCCTGCTTTTAAAAAATAGTTTTTTTATATCACAGCTAAGTTCGCACTTTTCGCTCAATTTAAATAACATGCTTTGATAATTAGGGCAAGTTTTAATCAGCTGTCCTTTGGATTGATTGAAAATACTTTCCAGCTCTTTTATCTTTTCCAAAAACTCGCTTGAGGGCTTAAATAAGGCGCCTCTGGAAATTTGGTCTTCCCATGTAAAAGATTNATGAACTCTTCGCATGCTTGGATTGCAAAATGTAAAACTCCATCCTCGAATTTAATTTTTTGAACCCATTTCGCCACAGCCGNTCCCATGTAAAAGATTGTTCGTTACTGATGAACTGATTAAGCCCCAATTTCGGGATGATATATCCAGTCACGCGGCCGCTGTGGTGTAGTGGTAAGCAGTGCGCGCTTCCACTCCGCAGGACCCGAGTTCAAACCCTGGTCAAAGCAACATCGCAAAAAATGTAGAAAAAATGTTTTTTCTTAACAGCGGTCGTCCGTCGGCAGGCAATGGCAAACCTCCGATCGTATTTCTGCCATGAAAAACAGCTTCTCATAAAAATACAATCGCCGTTCGGAGTCGNGGGGAGACCATTCTTACGCAAATGGTTATAAGCTCTCGGACCGGCTGAATGTAGAGCTATAGCGGACGACATGTCTTTCCAAGTCCAATGTATAGTTTTGGTTGGCTCTTGGATTTTCCGCATTTGACCTTCAGTGAAAATAGACTTAAGGTTCTTTTTCAATTTCTGCAATTCTTCAAGTTGCGTTCTCAAAACTGCAATTTGTGCCTCAAACATTTTTTCAAGGTCATATGGACCAGGTCTAAATGGAACGTACATAAGTATGTACGTTTAAACATAAATACATATGTATATTAATATTTTTTTTTTTAATATATCCTAATTTACTCAGTCTGGGTAGAAGCGTCAATGTATTCACGAAATTCGTCACCAAGACTTTCAATTGCCATTGGAACAGCATCTCTGGTCAATTTCGCCCGCTTTCGGTCTGACCCAGACACAAAATCAGCAGATGAAAAATGCATTCCGCATATTTAAGCTTCAATTGGAAGATGCAACGCCACATGAGTCTGCCCACATTTTTCTTTTCATTTCGTTTTTTGGCACATGAAACATACTGATGCCCTCTTGAACCCACGTCTTGTGGCACAAGAAACAACTTGCTTTAGGCATATTTTTATCGCTACAAACATCAAATATAATTTTAGTTATCGAATAAAACATTCACTATAACTACCCTGTTACTAATAGTAAATTCAATCGTAGGGAAATATTATTTATTGTGGCTTATTAACATTTGTTTGTTATTGAGCTTTGTAGCACGATTTTGTTTGTAGCGAAAATTGAAAAAGCAACAAAGTCTAAGCGGTAGAAGTTATAGGGTCTTTTTCGGAGATCACCACATTTCCTCTTAAGACTTCTTTTTCTAGACTTCAGCAGGGATCGAACCCGCATCATCGATGTGCAAAGTCAGAAGCGCTAACCACTGAGTTATGCACACCCCGTAAACTCTTGTTGCTAATTCATTTCCTTATTCAACCTATTTACTATGGGTGACTTTGCACATCGATGATGCGGGTTAGATCCCTGTTGAAGTCTAGAAAAAGGAGTCTTAAGAGGAGATGTGGTGATCTCCGAAAAATACCCTATAACTTCTACCGCTTAAGGCCGTTTGCACATTGTCTAGTTTATTCTNCAGAGCTATGCACACCCCATAAATTCTTGTTGCTAATTCATTTCCTTATTCAACCTATTTACTATGGGTGACTTTGCACATCGATGATGCGGGTTAGATCCCTGCTGAAGTCTAGAAAAAGGAGTCTTAAGAGGAGATGTGGTGATCTCCGAAAAAGACCCTATAACTTCTACCGCTTAAGGCCGTTTGCACATTGTCTAGTTTATTCTAACTCCCAGTTAAACATCTTTATCGACACCCAGCATATAACATACCTCCAGTTAGCGTTAACTAGACATGGTGCAAATGACCCATAGACTTTGTTGCTTTTCCCATTTTTCCTTATCTTATTTATTTAGTTTTGTTTTCCAATGAATACATATCACTTTCACTAAATTAGCAATACATTAAGTTGTTTGTACAATATTGGACAGGTGTCTCTGTATGTGTAAAAATATGAAAGAAAATACCTAGCATGACCCTCCGAGATTTAGGACAACATGAGTTTTACCCGTATGCATTCCCCCGTAGCCTTCGAGCCATTTAACGAAATATTTACTGATGGCGTTCTCTTTTCTCGAAAAAATGTCACCTTCTTATATAGCAACATTATCAGAGTGCATTATTTTAAAGAAAGACCACGCAAGAAGCCTGTGAAGATGCTGAGAAAAGAACACGAAAACTTCATAGCCCTGGCGCAGGGTGGAATTAACGCAACATTATTTCGAGAAGAGAAAGCGCTATGAGTTTCTGACGGTGTCTTCGAGTCTGGGGTTGTACCCGTTACTCTTTGAATAGTGTTTGGTTTCCTGATTACTTACAATAGTAAATAACGGCAGTAATGTTTATGAAAAAACAGGAGCCGTGGAAGTAAACCACAGACGGAACTGCAGCAGCAAAAGTCACTGGGGAATAGATGCGTCGTTAAATATTTACTTATAGTTTAAATCTTGCATTTAAACTTACCAAACAAAAACCGAAACCGAAAAAGCAGGATCAGTGGCAGCGAACCACAGACGGAGTTGCAGCGACAGGAAACACTTACCAAAACAACTATAAGTCCTTGGGGGAATCTCTAGAGCGATGTTTTTTGCCGAATTAATGTTTAATTTTCAGTTGCCAACGAATAAGAATAGAGTAAATATCAAAGAATTGTTCAGTGATTGCAAATCAGTTTTGGAATAGGCAATGAGGTAGTTTAGTACTTTTTTAAAGGCGGTAAAATGTAGTTTTTTTTAAGAGGGAAACATCGATTTATCTAAGGAAGCCAAGATGGCGGATTAGAGCGAGAACGCTGTCAATATCCAACACCTTGTATTATTCCACCATGGTAAAAAATAACGAATGCTTGTTTTTTGATCACGTCAAGAAAGAATACCAAAAGTTACTAGAAGAACAGACCAGATTGCTATTAGATTCTGTTAACAATACATCCTTTTCAGATCGTCACTTGTAAAGAAAATGAATGAAGACTTTTGACAACAAGATCAAAATTATTTATGCAGAAAAGAAAAAGTTTCCCGCTCCATTTTTCGCACATATTTTAACCAACAGTAATTTGTTCAAAACTATGACAACAAGAGAATCCATTCGTTCAGCTGCAAAAGAAATTCGAGAAGAAATTCTTAACTCGACCAGCACAAAATTACCTGTAGACTGTACTGCTGAAGATTTGATGACTGGTGAATGCAATTACGTGCCAGAGCTGTTAACCTGTTTCTTGGAAACATTAATTTGGGGTGATATTTCTCATCTTTCAAAAACGGCACGTGAAAATAAAAAAACTAATAAAGATTTTGCAATTTTTTCCCTTGGGCAAGATCTGATCTACGCTGCTTTCAGCCACAATATTAAAACATAAACATATTACTCTGGGGTTGGCAGTGAAGAGCTTGTGTAATAGCAAAAAAAAAATTATTAATATACTGTCGAAATATGGACACTGCTGCTCCTATACTACATTAGAAGAATTAGAGACTGAAATTACATTTTCCACGACAAACAGTACATTTGTGTGTCTTGAAGATATTTTACGTCGTCCGGGTTTGAATACTGCAGTAGCTTTTGACAATTTCGATCGCTTTGTTGAAACACTTAATGGTAAAGACACTTTACACGATACGGTGGGGATGATCTATCAAGATGTTATTCAAAATAAAGATACGATGTCTGTGGTATCTCCAACTCTTTGTGAACATAAATATCCAACTACCAATGACACTGTACTTGGCTATTTTTTGGAATCGTCTATGATCACTACTAGGGATGTCAATTTTCGGGGTTTTGTCGATCCCGGGATTTTCGGGATCTGAAAATACAATCCCGGGATTCCGGGATCGTCCCGAAATTCAGGCAAAAGTGCAACACATCTGTGATCATCCTATTATAGTATTTTAAATCAGATTGATATAACAAAAAAAAAGTACAATTTATTGTAATTCATTTACATATTTATTAAGGCGATAAATCAGTATTTTCAATCAACAAAAAACAAACATAAAATTTGACAAACACATATGTATGTATTAGAGTCCAGCGCAAGTGTATTTGCCGCATTTCGTTCAATAAGTACTCCTTGCATTGTACTCTACTCCCAACACATTGTTACTCTTTTTCCGCATACATACCCTACTTGGCGTTGAGAGAGTAAATACTTGACATACTTGCTATTACTCCACCAAAGTAGGTACCACGATTGATAGAATACAAAGGTTGCGCCGATCTCGGACCACTATTCCTCTCTTAACGAATTTGACAGAATCGTTGTTTGCATGACGTCACATTTGTGCAACTTGTTTACGTTTTCCTTGCAACATTTTTTCTTCTTCTTCCATTCTTGCTCACGTTTTGGCATTTCTCTCTCGCAATTGCACCAGTGTGACGTCACACAAAAGTTATTCTCAAAAATCCTCTCTGATCGGCGCAATCTTGTATTCTATCATTCTTGGGTAGGTACTCTACTTTCTCTCATCGCGTACGAGAGATATTTGCTGCTGCCAAAATGGAGTAGCAAATCTACTCTCTGTATACTTGTAGTACGGTAAGTACTTGCGTATTAAATTTCAATTCTGGTTGTTAGCCTACTAGTTGATATCGTTTGCGGCACAGGTCAGTAAAATTAAAAGAGTAAAAATAGAATATGGAAATTGGCGATGTAAGGAAATGTTTACGGCCTTATTTATAAAAAAATAACGTAGATTTAGACATATTTTTAATGAGACATTTTCATAAACTTTTGTATTCAAGCAGCTTTTCAAATCTATGTATGTACTTAAATTTTTATGAAGGTATTATTTCTCGTTTCTAATTTTCTATAAAACTATTTGCAGTCATTAACCAACAAATAAGTTGTCAAAAACAATAACTTAAGCAATGCTGCTATACGAAATAAAATTATTAGTGGCAAATCAAAATTTTGAAAAGTGCCGATTTTCACATTCGATAGTTGGACATGGTAGCGACGAGATGTACGAGCATTTTTTTCTTAAGAGCTGCATACTGATTTAAGAAATTTTTTATAGAAACAAATTTATTTTCCATTTATTGTGCGTAATTTATATGAGTTTTTCCTGAGAGCCTTTACAAATAATAAAAATTTCGGAATGTGCACATATGTACCTACATACGCAGCCATATAACTTGATTGCAAGAGAAACGAATTTTCATTTGGCACGTTCGGAAGGCGCAACAGCTCAGTAACTGGTGCGATTGCACCTTCTGAACGCCCTGTTGCGTACTTCTGATCAACCGAATAGTTGCGTGTTAGATGATCGTAATATTTTTCTGATCATTTGACACAACATGTTGGTGTGTACATTCGAGAGTCGAACTTGACAGCTAATGTATAAAGTCGTTCAGAAGACGCATAACGATCACTGATTTTTTTCTGATACCTACCCATTGATAACTTTTTTTTTTGATAACACTGCGACAGCTCAAATTGGTATTGAGTAAAACCAAATGCAAGATAGAGTTTTTGAATTTCATTGAGTTTTTTTAATAAATACTAAAATTAGAGGTGTATGAATGGCGAAAGAAAAACTTTATCCGATTTTTTTAAATCGAAACTACATTTTTACATATGTACATATGTACATGCATACATAAATATATTTAATATGAAATTGAAATGTTCACATCGATTTGCGCTATCTTCAAACCCATGGTCTCAATTGTATGCATATCGTCAGGGTTTTCCCAGCAACTTGGTTTTGCTGCAGTGAAGCGACAGAACAAGTGACGGGAAAAAATATATGCGGACACTTACCTGCAAGAACAGTGACTATCATTTGACAAATCATTTGAGTGGCAAGACTGATAGAGATTTCTGTCACTGGCTACCTACAAGTTTCTATCAAATTCTAAAGGGCAGTGTGAAAAATATGATGTAAACATTTGTGTACATGTGATCTTCCGTCTTCCTCCATTTTATGGCCTTATTTTTTATCTTTTTAACCAACGCAAAATTTGCAAGTATGTTAGTAAGATAAATGAGAATGTGTTAGTTCCCATCACACAATTCTTGTAGGGTTATATATGTATCTATGCACATACGTATCTATGTACATACGTATCTATGCACATACATACATATGTACTTAGGTAAGTATATCAGCATTTTAGTTGAAAGTACGTTTTGCTCGTCGCTCTCTTCATCGCTCCACTACAATCCTGTCCTTAGTTTTATTCAGATACCACAAATGCACAAGCAAGAAAATTCTTCTATCATTCTTGCCACAAATGTATGATTTCATCGAAAATACTTAAGTACTACCAGTAGACTACTCTACTGTCAAATACTTTTGACTCGCAGTAGTTGCGGAAGGCAAAGTAAATACTCTACGCGTCTTGCTATTGATCGGTAGTTTACGTACGCTTGCAGAAACTGGTTTATGCTTACTCACACTTGACCCGAACGATGAGAGTAAAGGAGGGAAAGTATTTGCGCGGCGATCGGATGTCTTGTTAGGCCCCCTACAAGAATTGTGTGATGGAAACTAACACATTCTCATTTATCTTACTAACACATTTGCAAATTTTGCGTTGGTTAAAAAGAGACCAATATATAAGGCCATAAGTTGGAGGAAGACGGAAGATCATATGTACACAAATGTTTACATCAGATTTTTCACACTGCCCTTTAGAATGTGATAGAAACTTGTAGGTAGCCTGTGACAGAAATCTCTATCAGCCTTGCCACTCAAATGATTTGTCAAATGATAGTCACTGTTCTTGCAGGGCCCTTTAAATGGAATTGCGTAGGAGTTTTAGTATGTATATATGTACTACAAATACAAATGCATATACGGTCACTCACAGAAATATTTTGCATAGATTTTTTTTGCAATACTCAGAATATTTTTCATGGTATTTTTTTTTGTTAATTTAAGAAAATATATATGTATGTGCAATTTTGAAGTTGGTAAAACATCCCGTTGACGTTTTATAGTTTTTTTTTGCCACAAAAAAAATCGTTATAAGGAAGAAAATGCCCAACATCGTCCGTAAAAAAAATTCAAAAATCAAGGCTGTTTTTAGCAACTTTAAAATTGCACTTTATTGTATTAAATTGAATGGGCTATAAAACTGTATAATAGAATTTTTTGTAAAAATTATGATTAAAAAGTTTGATATTTTTATGATAATTTGGTGAACTTAAACCAACTTTAATCTAAAGTGTGAAATTTTGATTTACATGATTTTTGTTGTAAAATGAGTTATAAATTTTTTTTTAATTAACAAATAAATACCATGAAAAATATTTTGAATATTGCAAAAAAAATCGATGCAAAATATTTTTGTAAGTGACTGTATTTGGTATAGCAGTAACTGCCTATGTAACTATATTAAATTTTTTAAATCACTGTTTGAGATCAATTTAAAATATTATCAGTATATTTAAGTAATAATAAAAAAGTTAACACATTTAAGTAAACAATAAATATATATATATAAGTGCATCACCTATTCCATTTTGAGCGAAGCAAAATTATTCCTTCTTTTGATGGAAATGCGATCTTAAAGAAATTATAGCATTAAGGGTTGCAAAAAATTCTTGTTTTGCCCTTGAGAGGGGATATTTGAGATAAAAATTTAATTGGCTAACAAAAAAATTGTTTCCAGCAATCCCGGGATTTAAATCGACTAATCCCGGGATATTCGGGACTTAAAAAAGACCGGGATCCCGAAATCCCGGAATCCCGGGATTGACATCCCTAATCACTACACAGAGAAAGAGAAGACACAGAACCTTCGAAGAAATTACGTTTGACATGCATCCATATGCAAAAAAAAAATAAAAATTTCAACTTGGAATGAGCTAGACATTTCCGAATTCAATCAAACACCACATAATTTGATGATGTCAAAACAATTGGATGTAGCGTGGATGTTTTTGCATATGCACAGGATACTAGATGTCCCAATGTGGGTAGGATACCAAAGTAAAATTTTGATTGACGGTTCACAAATCCAAAAATTTTCTTATCTCACAACAATAAACGCACCTCCCACCAATAATTCCACTGTCTTAAAAACTCTGGAGTTGAGTCAAGATATTGCGAGGGAATGTCAAGCTACTTACATCCAGAACTTCTCTGATATAGCTATTGCTAGAATAAGTAACTGTATTCAAGCTCAAGAATCTCCGAAATTCGACAACATTTTTGTTCATTTGGGAGCCTTTCATATTGAGATGGCTTTTTTCAAAGCAATTGGCACCTTCATAGAAGAGCGTGGGCTATGCCACATCATAACTGAAAGGGACCTGATCGCCGGAAAAAATTATAACAGGTGCAGACGGTTACATCCTTTAATGGCACTATCACTGCAGCAATTACATTTTGAATCCTTTCGAAAATACAAACTTGACAATCCAAAAATTAGTACTAGAATATCTCACTACATTTATACAGCAAAAAGATATCTCTCCACAAGTTCAGCATACAGAAACACAACAGCTAATTCAGTCTTACGATTAATATGCAGCAGACACTCTAAAAGGCAAGCACGGGAAACAGCATAATTTTATGCGATATATATATCGATTAGATAGATCATATATTTATTAAAAGTATTAGAACAGGAGATTTAGATTTATATATTTATGCAGTTGGAAAAATCATCAGTTTATTATTCTACTTCAACCAGCAACATACCTACTGTAGGTAGGTGGCTGGTATACTACATAAATCAACTGCAGAATGTGGACAAGACACATCCAGGCCTACGAGCCGAAATGACTAAAGGCTCGTTTGGTATTAGAAGAACCGTTAAAGCATTTTCGTGGATTCCGGTAGATTTGACAAACGATAAATAGTGATGCAGCACGTCGGCTCACTGGAATCGTTAATCTGACAAATTCTATTGCTGCTAGACAACGCTGGACACAAAACCGCAGAGCCTGAATGCGAATAATATCAAATGAGCTAGCCCGTGCAGGACTTGATACAGGACCATGACATCGCTGCTGAGCTACACCCAGACCGATGAAAAAATATCATAACCATTCTAGCTTTCTTGGACAATCTTCAACAAACCCTCAACCTATTTTCTCTTTCAATAGATAAAGATCAATTGTTCAACATTTCAACTGGGCAAGCAACTACTCCTGAAATATCAAAAAATTATAGTTTAAAAAACTAAAACCTCCCGATTATAATTGCCATTCGTATCTACTGTCATCAGGTATGTAACTTGAGAATAGAAATCGCTGCATCTTTTAGGCGCATCAATATTACATTGTTACATCCCGAGCTAATAAAAGGAAGGTAAAAAGCATGTTGCACGCAGTTTCAGCCGGAACATTCCTGCTAGATCAATTCATTATGGAATGTAATACGAATTCAGATAGATTTCACCAACCATTAAAAAAAAAATCGGTACTGACTTTTGCAAGTTTGAAGAAAAAATTTATGAAAATTGGCCACAAAGCGGGATTTATTCGATCCGTTAAGCTGAAATTAGTCGAGAACGCAGAACGTATACTTAAACGCAGTCTGTATACGCAGAATTTTGTCGATTACTGGAGCCCTCAGTGTTGCTTACTACACTGTTGCCACTCATCAATGCCTTTTCATAAACTTACCCTTTCAACTACAATTTTTCGTGCTATAATAGATTTTAGCTAAATATAAACTACTTAGTTTTCAACAAAAACCTTATTCAATAGTAAATTTCAAATATTTTGAACATATTTTGAGTAGGAACTTATATCTTTTTTACCATCTGTAAAACTGACGAAGTGGCAACCATCTAAAGAAGGAGAAATCAGCTGACACGGAAAAATCTAAATTCTGCAGATTTCTGCGCTACGGGCTACAACTACAGAAAAATTCTGCGGTGCTGAGTTTTCATTTACATGGCGCTTTGGTAAGACAGATCGTGTCAGCTGACTCGGGTTTACGTACCGGTAGTTTTACGTTCTTGACTAATTTCAGCTTTATTGTCTCTATCGCAGCACACGCAGATAGATCTTGAAAAAGTTCTTTGTATTCCAATAACTCCAATTCCGCTATCACTCTGCCATATAGATGGTTCTGTTAACAAGACAGTTAAGTCGGTATTGGTTAACAGTTGGAAAAGCAAATCGAACCCATAGAAAAAGCACCATCTCATCTAGATTTTGTAATTGTAGATGGATTCTTTTTTTTAAATACTTTCAAAGAAATGCCGCGCAGTTTTGGAGATATGTCAAATAAAATTTTAAAATGTCTTGCCCATAACTCAGCAAATAGAATAGCTATTGTATTTGATCGCTACTTCACAAGAACAGCCGATTTTGCTAAAGATTTGAAAAACATTAAGTTCAAAGAAGCTCTAGTGAAGTTATTTATCGATCATTGGGCTCATCAGGAGATGGCTGCGTTTATCGCTGACAAATAAATTTATCTGAATCACGACTTATGTTACGTATATACAATCGCCGGTAATAATGTAATGCGAACCATCAACCATGAGCTCTCATGTCCTGATCATGAAGAAGCGGATACGAAAACAGTATTTCTTGCATGCCAGCTTAAAGAAGATTCCACTGCTATAATCAGAACCTCTGATACAGATGTTCTCGTTATAATGTTGGCGAATATGGAAAATCTGCAAGGATCGGTGAAAATATGGATGGATCTCGGAGTAGGTAATGAACGCCGATATATCAACGTTTCCGCTATCTCCGCAAAGCTAGGCCCAACAGTTTCGCGAGCGCTACCAGCTTTCTATGCATTAACGGGATGCGATTTCAACCCGGCATTTTATAGACGAGGCAAAGAAAGACCTCTACAAATTTTTTTGCAGGCAGAAATTTTTCAAAAGGCATTATCAGATTTGGGATCAGAGGTTTATAGTATAGATGAAGGTTTTGATACAATGCAATCTTTTATTTGCCACTTCTTCGGCTTAAAAAAATAGCTGATGATGTCAACCGAGCTAGAATAGAATAGATTCAATAAAACGTACAAAGTATCTGATATATCCCAGCCCTTCTCTTTGAACGTACGTAATTATGATGCCTGTAACTTGCCACCGTGCCAATCGGAGTTATTGCAGCACTTACTGAGAAGGAAATATATTGCATGCTTGTGGAGGAATGCATACAAGTGAAACATCATTAACATGTCACCAAAAGATTATGGATGGAAAGACTCAAATGGAAAATTGGATGTAGGTGTTCTAACACCGTGCGATAGTAAATTTTGCACACAAAAAAAAAAATATATTCGCGAAACCATGGGCCAAATATAGTAAAATTGCGTTTTTAGTTTTTCACTCTGACGTCAGTAATTCAAAAATGATTTAAAAAATTCAGGGAAATGTCCTTATAGAAGAAGTATGGGTTCCACTTTAAGGAGGAAATTCTGTAGAATTTAAGCGGATTAAATTTTTTGGTGCATAAGGACTCGCAAGTATTGAAAATGTCCTTTTAAAATTGTATCCCTGAAATTTTGTAATATTTGTTTTTGAAAAAATGATATGTTAAGGACTTATATAAACTCGATAACATCCTCGAATTTGGTCGTTCTAACTTTATCAGCTTAAAAAATGCCTATTCGTCATTGTGAATCCAAAAAACTTTAATTTTTTTCAATTCTAAAGAAATTTCCTCTTTCATTTCATATGTTTGAACTAACATAGTCCTTTAACCCTTCGGAGGGCGCGCTGCGCCAAATTAGCCGCAAATATTGTAATTTGTGGTTTTCAAATACTAATTGTAGTAGCCGGCCACTGCCACTTAGTGACTTTGTAAGTTTTGAGATGCAACATCCCAGCAAAAAACACGATTGCCACAGACACGAAAGTGGAAACGAGCTAGGCGATGGGAATCGCTTACCCTTTCGCCTCAAGAAGGCATTATTTTAACATGGGCATGTCATTGGCGGTAAGCCCTTTCCCACAGCATTACCTCCAAACGAAGGGAGAACGCATGGATAAACAGAATCCAGAGAAGCGAACAAAGAATGCCTTACAGAGAAACTAATGTAGAATGCCTAGATAAGTATATACTTATTTATATTAAATTGAAATCAGAAAATGTCTTAAAAGATTAAAATTAAAATTTCTATAAATCAGTTTTTATACATACATATGTATGTACGTATGTATGCAGTGGCGTAGTCAGGGGGAATATGGGGGCATAGTTCCCCCCTCCCCCCCTTCGTCATTGAACTACAATTATTTACTTTTGAATTAATAACACAATACTATTTTATCCTTCTGATTTAAAATTTTTTTTATTTCACACGGATGACAGATTATCTTTTAATGAATATATGAGTAGTCCACTTGCAAACAGCGTTATTTGATTTTATAAAAGTAAACCATAAATTAAAAAAAAAACGTCTACGACAACAAGTAACATCCGAACTGTATCCTTTTTTATTACCTGAAAATTTGGATAAATAAGAGCCTAATACCATTAAAAAAATAAAATTGCAGTATGGTAGATTTGCAAATTTTATATTTAAAAATTTAATATTGCAAGTTTTGAAACAGTAACTTTTACATAGCTAGCTTTTTTTAGCTTTTCGCGTTCTCTCCTCTAGGAAGATTGGTTTGCTTCTTTTTTGCGACCTCTTCCACTAGGCACCGAAACTACCACGTCTTCTTGCAGTTTTCTAAGTTCATACGAAGAGGAGACATTTGAAAGTGTATAAATAAGTATTATTATTATTATTTGTCCCTTCTTTTTATACAGTTAAGGAGCGGCTGAATGGTCTAACGATGTTAGCGGTACATAATGATGTGCCGATTACAACAAGTAATTGAAAAAATGTGTGTTAACAACGAAGATTAAAAATCGCTTTATAAGTAATAAGATTTTGTAGACTTGTACATAAATAAATATAAATAGATACGCGTAAATATATAAATATGCAGATATATTCAATGTGTAAAAACTGAAGTGTATACTAACGAAACTTCTACAAAACAAAACTGGACTACACACTAATTAATTAAAATGGTGTAGTAATTTAATTTTTTAAATTTAAATAAAGCATGAATTCCCCATGGAATAACCGAGTAGACAAAAAGTATATAACGGTAGAAATGGCACATACATACATACATGATTGAGAGAAATAGAGATTGCGCCAATCGCGGTACCGCTAATCCGCTCTTTGTGATTTTGACAGAATGAGCTGTGTGCGTGACGTCATCTTGGTGCAATTGTTGAATGTGAGCATACGAAAAAACCAAATAACAATTTTAATATTTGTGCGGTAATATTTCTGCGTGGTTTTAAACAATTATTTAGACATTAAAAAGCAAAATGAAGTGTGCCGTGGCAAAGTGTAGTAGTGGGAACAAAAGGAAAGCGCATATAAGTTTTTTTTTCGTTTCCTACGGACGCAAACCTGGCGAAAAAGTGGAAGCAGTTCTGCCGGGAAGGACATGCATTAAACACCAAATCGAGCTTTGTGCTATGTGTGTGTGCTATGAGCTTCTACATGGAACTATGTTGGCCTTTCCTTGGTGAATTGTAGTAGGTATATTTCCATGGTGAATGTAGACAGTTGCTGGTTTATTTTGCTGGCAATGGCATATATACAAAAGCAGTTTCTACAGTAAATAGGTACATGAACTTCACTACCTACTTATTTTTGTTAGTACCTGATTCTTTTAGTGCTGGTATGAGGTAATGCACCAGTGAATAAGGTCGCCAGGCGCTAATTCAAGCGGCATCTTACCGCGCTGTTACGTACCTAATACAAAACAGTGCCCAAATTATTATACATTTAAAAGTTCAGCTTAAATTATATTTACTGACATTTGCTTCCAAAAAAGCCACACTCATGCATCCCCTCGGAAATGGTACAAAAGTCATCAAATAAAAGCTGTGGAGTTTATGGTGGTTGGCTACCGTCCACAAATATAAATATGCACTCTGCATGGCTTTTTAAAATGGCAAGTCCAAAAATTCACTTTGCTGCACACCTACCTGTTGGTCTATATGAAATTGCAAGCACTGTTAGTACATACATTTTTTCATGTGCTAAAAATCGTACTTATCTAAAGGGCTACATATCCAAAATTATTGCTACGTGTTCCTAATTAATCAACCTTTGTATATTTATTGATTCCTGCAAAATCGGGCCATGTAAAATTAAAATTAATACATTTTTCTGCATTGTTTAAAAATTTTTATATGAGTTTTGGCATTTCTCTGTCGCGATTGCACCAAGATGGCGTCACGCAAAAATTACGCTCAAAAATCCTCTCTCATTGGCGCACTCTTGTATTCTATCATTCTTGACATACATATATGAAAGAATGCCCACAGGCGACGCACTATAGGCAAAACACGAGTTTTTTTCAAAATCGTAGATCTTCGCTTAGAAAAGAGATAATGGAATGCAGCATTTAACCCTTTAATGCAGAGTCTGTCATATATGAAACGCTTTTTAACCCTTTCAAGGCAGAGGAAAAAGGTTCTCAATATGCTTTTGAACGTGCTTTTTCTCATGTTGACGTAGATATTAATCGTAGAAAATTTTTCCATAGTAAAAGAATAATAAAAAATAAAATAAATAAAAAAATAAAAATATTAAAAATAAAAATAAAAATGAAAATAAATAAAAAATAAAAATAAATAAAAAGTACGTTGAAAACATATTGAGAACCATTTTGCCTCTGCCTTGAAAGGGTTAAAAAGCGTTTCATATATGACAGACTCTGCATTAAAGGGTTAAATTCTGCACTTTCGTAAAGATATCGACCAGTATAACCATTTTTGTTATATAATTTTTTTTGTGAAAGCTGATAGTTAACGAGTTATTAGAGTTTAAAGGTAGCTTTTCTTTTTCCAATCTGGCCACTCGGGTACAGCATCCAATGTCCCAAGAATCGAGTCTTAAGATAAAATAAAGTATGTCTGATACCAAATGTACATTCTAAATTCCTACTTACATAAGGCGGCCACGTCTTTGTTAAAGTAAGGGAGATTCGTCAGTGACGTGGTAAGGACAGCCGAGTGAAGTGTAAGTTACTGGTAAGGTATTGCCCTTCACCTGGCGGCCCTTACTACTTCCCCGCCGAATCTCCATTACTTTAGCAAAGACGTGGCCGCCTTATGTAAGTAGGAATTAAGAATGTACATTTGGTATCAGACATACCTCTGAGCCGCTTTACAAAGTAAGTTACGTGTAATGCAGAGCAGTCGCTCGGAGTAGTTCGGCGCTTGGAAATAACTTCGGCTGCACGTTATTTTGCAACTGACAACGTGCCGTCGGAGGTGTTCATTTTGCGCTTTACTAGTAGATGACATTGGCCATGATGACAATTTTGGTACTAAAAACTGAAAGAAAACATGGGTTACTTCGTAAGGTGCTTACCTATTTTCCCAGTGGGTTCATTTACTTAGGTTTTAGAGAAAAAAGGATGTTTTTAAATGATGTATTTTAGAACGAATTTCCGTCATCCCTTGTCAAATTTGGTTTGGAGACAAACCGGTTTCGGCGCGGCTAAATTGCCGCGGCGCGCCCTCCCGTGTAACTTTCAAAGCGCGCCCTCCGAAGGGTTAAAATAAATCCTGACGTCAGAGAGAAAAAATAAAAATGCCACTTTAAATAATAAAGTAGGTTTCAAACCCATTCATTTATTATTTATTTTATGGTAGGAGAGCTTCTCAAACAGTATAGAAGCAATTTTTTCGATTTAAGTCGTTGAAAAGTAATGAACATCTAAGTCCCGGGACTAATCCCGGGATTGTGAGAACGACATTCCGAAAATTTCGTGATCGTAAAAAACAAAAAATTAACATCCCTAGTACATACCGTTATGTACTATGTGCATGCCCAATTAAATATATATAAAAAAATACATACAGTGGTCAAAAAATTATAGTCTAACCACTTTTTGCCAAGTTTTGACGTATTATTTATGTTTTTATTTAATTTTGGTTATTTTTTATAAAAACATAGTTCATTATTTAACTAACCCCGTGAAAACTTTTTGCAATATAAAAAAAAAATTCAACAAAATTTCGAGCTTTTTTAAAAATTCTAAAAAATCAACCGTAATTTTTAGCCATTTGAAACTTGTTATTTTTCTACTAGAATTCAATGGGCTACAAAACTGCATACTCATAATCTAATTAAAAACTCGAAATTTTTACGAAGATTTGTTGATTTTTTTTTTAATTGCATACATTTTTAAGGCAGTGTCACTCGATCGGTACATTTGTACAGATTGGTGCCTTTTTATATTAGGCTATTGGGACAAAATAAAAAAATTTGGTCAATTGTGTTTTGTAGTCAAAAGATTGGTACAATACAGCAATCTTTAGTTGAAAAATTTCAACCAATTAATTTTTGTGATTGGGATAAAGAAAAATATTTGGGTATTCAAACAATTGGGAAACGATTTGCACCAAATTTCGGCAAATACCCAATCGTGTGACACTGTCTTTAAACTTGTATTTATACGGATGTTGTTAAAGAATGAACTATAAACAAATTGTCCGTACTAGATTTGAATCTTTTATTTTCGCTTTCGACATTATTTGTTAAATATTAAATACAAGCCTGAGCCCGCGGTTCTGCTCGCGGGGTGGCAGAACATGGTAGGACAGTTTTATAGCTATTTTTTTATGGAATGAAACGCAGTAATAACTTTGGCAGATATGATTGCATACCAAATCTCAAGTTCACGTGACTTATGCTTCCGAAGTTATAGCTGAAAAAAAATTACACGCTTATGGGATGCGCCCCCTTTTTAAACTAATTTATATATACCTTACTATAAGCACCTACCATAGACATGTCTTCGTACCAAATTTAATGTTCTGTTGGCTTATGGTTCCGAAGTTACAGCTGATTAAAAATTTCAGGCCTATGGGGGGTGCCACGCTCCCTTGCAAAATTGACTTAATAGTTGCAAATAAAACTATACCTATAACCTTCCCGGGTTAAAAACAAATAAGTGTACAAAGTTTCGTGCGATTCTGTGTCGCGGTTCAACATTTATAAGATAATAAACAAACAGACATTCACATTTATATATATAGAACACGGGGCAATGTAAGGATAATATGTTACATATTTAGGAAGTTTATAGTATTTTAAAATAGAATACATCTACAATAGGACCTAAGCCTTTTCTACTTTATTTCAACCTAAACCTTTTCTACCTTATTTAAATTTTTTTCTACATAAATTTTTTAACAACTGTAACGTAGCTTCCCTACGCTTCACTATTACGCACCTACATACCCATTATACACACATACTTACCATACATATGCTGACATACATGCCTACCGACATACACAACCATCATACATACATACCCATGTATACCCTGCAGTGAAACCCCAAACTAGTCAGGAAAAATAACAGTTTCTTCTTCTTCTTTTTTGGCGCTGTAACCGCCTAGGCGATTTTGACCTAGCTCAGCAAAGCACGCCAGTCGTTTCTCCTCTGTGCCAACTGACGCCAATTGGAAACGTCAAGTGAAGCCAAGTCCTTCTCCACCTGATCTTTCCATCGCAGTGGGGGCCCCCCTCTTCCTCTGCTACCACCTGCGGGTTCCGATTTGAATACTTTCAGAGCTGGAGCATCGGTGTCCATTCGAACGACATGGCCAAGCCAGCGGAGCCGCTGTATTTTAATTCGCTGCACTATGTCTATGTCGTTGTAAAGCTCATACAGCTCATCGTTCCATCGTCTCTCCTCTAGGAAGATTGGTTTGCTTCTTTTTTGCGACCTCTTCCACTAGGCACCGAAACTACCACGTCTTCTTGCAGTTTTCTAAGTTCATACGAAGAGGAGACATTTGAAAGTGTATAAATAAGTATTATTATTATTATTTGTCCCTTCTTTTTATACAGTTAAGGAGCGGCTGAATGGTCTAACGATGTTAGCGGTACATAATGATGTGCCGATTACAACAAGTAATTGAAAAAATGTGTGTTAACAACGAAGATTAAAAATCGCTTTATAAGTAATAAGATTTTGTAGACTTGTACATAAATAAATATAAATAGATACGCGTAAATATATAAATATGCAGATATATTCAATGTGTAAAAACTGAAGTGTATACTAACGAAACTTCTACAAAACAAAACTGGACTACACACTAATTAATTAAAATGGTGTAGTAATTTAATTTTTTAAATTTAAATAAAGCATGAATTCCCCATGGAATAACCGAGTAGACAAAAAGTATATAACGGTAGAAATGGCACATACATACATACAT